>NW_005872545.1:42572-55608 GCF_000147115.1 Myotis lucifugus
ACATCCCCTCTGCCCCGACCCCGATGCCCACCTCACAGACAGCACCACCAGCGGCCACGTCACCCGGTCAGACACCTGGAACCCCCCACTGCCCTGCACATCCCCTCTGCCCCCGACCCCGATGCCCACCTCACAGACAGCACCACCAGCGGCCACGTCACCCGGTCAGACACCTGGAACCCCCCACTGTCCTGCACATCCCCTCTGCCTGACCCTGATGCCCACCTCACAGACAGCACCACCAGCGGCCACGTCACCCGGTCAGACACCTGCAACGCCTACACTCTTCCACCGCCCATGTGACTGGGTAGAGAGTCATGTCATTCCAGCTCCTGAATACAACTCCAGCTGCTTTCCTGCTGTCGGTTTTTAGCTGCCTTTCAGTTCTGACCCTTAGGCTTGCAGGTATAACTACCCCTCCTATTTGTTTACTCACCAAATATTAATTGAGCATCTATTACATACCAACTAATATGCTAGGTGCTATGGGTTTTGTGGCTTAAAAAGCAAAAACACACAACCGCTGTCCTTAAAAAGCTTATAGTCTAGTGGGGAAAGATAGACAAGGCATGTAAAAAAATAAATAAAGTGTCAAAGATGGCACAAGATGAGAAAATTATCAATTATTTGCCTACTTTGCAGCCAGGGAGTACTTTTTCAAAAGCACGCCAACCAGTACCCCAGCCCTCCCCACTTTTCCTTTGACAAGCACTTTTTCGGACATGCTAGGAGCCCTCCGCCAGCCTCAGGAGGTGCGAGGCTGCACGGCGTGTCCATTCCTGCTTGCAACTCAGTTTCAGCACCTGCCTCCTGTCCTCAGTGCCTCCCACCGCTACAGCCTGCCCAGCGACGTGCTGCGGCCTGGGCTCTGCAAGGTCCCGCTGTCCCCTCTCCCGTCCTGCTCAGCGAACACCTACGTTATCTCGTTTCATCCTCACAGCAGTCCTTCAGGGTCGACAGCATCACCTGCACTGACAGATGAGGAAACTGAGGCGAGGAAAGGCCAAGAGGACCCACGCAGGCTCACAGCACCGGGAAGTGGCAGTGCCACCGTCTGAACCCAGATGTGTCCGACTCCAAACCAGGACGAGCTCGCCCTCCTCTCTGTCCACCCGACGACCCACCCACGCCGCCGTTCTCCTAGGAACCACTTCCTTTGGAAAGCCCGCAGGCCGTCCAGGCGACGTCAGAGCTGCTGTGCTCCCCTGGTGACCTGGCTTCCAGGACACCGTTGCTTGCTGCCTCACTGGTCTCCCCCAGCCCACGAGCACCTGCTCACAGCGACCGTGAGCCATCCTGGGAAGACCCCTCTGCCGCCCTGTAACGGGTAAGGACTGGGTGCATGAATGCGATCAACCTTCCTCAAGGCTGACACAGAAACTCTCAGGACCCAGTTTATCATCTACGCATCCAACGCAGTCACGTCAGGAATCAGACGGACCGAGTCTGGAACTGCAACCTCAGAAAGAAACGCAGCGCCAAGAGATGTGTGACAGCTCAGACCCCCGAGTCCCGGGGCGCAGCCGCACCCCACAGCCCGGCCCAGGGGCTGGCACAGCCTCTGCAGGCGGTGCCTCCTCCAGGGCCACCCCAGCCAACGCCACGTCATTCCGGGTAACTGACTCAGCTCCCTGGGGTTAAGGGAAACCCTGGGCACAGCGCCCCAGGAATGAGGGGGAAGGCTGCGGAAAGCGGCATTTACATGCACTTGGACATTAAAACGTGATGTCCAGGTCACACGCAAAGGACTTACCGTGAGTCGCCATAAGGCTTTTTACTCAGCAGTCCCACTGCCTTTGCACCTTATCAGAGACAGCCCATCAGCCGTATGCATAGGTTCTCTCTGTACCTGGTCAGCAAAATGCAAACAGGTTCTCTTTTAAAAAGTATTTTTCTTGATTTGTGCAGAGAGAGGAGGGGAGAGGGAGAGAGACAGGGAAACATCGATGTGAGAGTGAACACCGACAGGCTGCCTCTTGCACGCCCGGCAACATTTTGGTGCCCCGGACACCCAACCGACCGAGCCACCGGCCAGGGCGCCAACAGCTTCTTCAGGGGAGCGTCTTGATCACTCACAGGATCGCGTGAGAGCCCCACGAGGGCACGCTGCCCAGAAAAACGCCGAGGCACGTGACTGCTCGCGGACCTTCCCCTAACGCCCACCCCAGCGCCTCCACGGATCAGAGGTCCAGGGAAGACACCTGGACCGAACTCCCTCCCAGGGCTGGGGTCGGAGAAGGTCAGAAGAAAAGGATTCCAGGCTGAGGGTCACTGGCTTTGGATCTGACCAATCAGATTCCCTCGGTGGCCCAGGTCCTGAGAGCACATGCTCGCCTCGGGCTGGGCCAGCCCCGGGGGAGTCCACCCCTGGTTAGGTGACCTGCAACCTGGACTGAGGGGTACAAAGGCCAAGAAAACACAGCTGCCTCCGTGTCTCCTCCACACGTAGACGCAAGCACAGACACGCGTGTCCGAACTAACCCGGTGACTCCCAACCCCCACTCTTCCCCAGCACTCGCCACTGCTCCCTGGACAGCCCTGGCCGACCCCAAACCACTTAGAACGCCAGTGCCAGCTGGGCGGCAGGTGTGTAGGGGACGTGAGCCTGGAGAGGGATGGCACTCGACGCAGAGAGGGCAGCACTGCAGCCGCAGCATCCGGAGCAAACTGTTTCGGACCCAGACACAGTTGCCGATGTCTGCTCCCGTGGCTGCCTCTGCGCCCTGCCAGGGGGCACAGCACCTGGCACTAGCCATTCTCGGAGTGGGCACTCAACTGTTTGCTGAAGGATGGAAAAGCGAGGGGGAGAGGGACCAAGGCAGGAGGGAGAGAGTGAGTCAGGGAGTCGAGGAGTCCAGCGGGGCCTGTTCTCATTTGTTCTTTTCCTCCCTAGCTCCTTGGCAAATGTGACAGATCTAAGCGAGTTAAAACAACAGATGCATGTGGTTTTCACCAATGCGCCGAAGAGGAGATGAAAGCCCAGAGAGGTTAAGTAACTTGGATGGGATCACACAGCATGTGGGAGCAGGAGGAAGGAGCCAGGACCCTAGTCCTGTGATCCCTGCGACGTGTCCTCACCACTGACACATCCCTGTCCTCAGCACATCCCTGCCTCCCTCGCCGCCCACCTCACAGGACACCCAACCTGCTCCAGGAGTCCGCGCCCCGTCCAGTCTCCCATCTGAGAGAAAGGAGGCCCAGCCACCGGCCAGAGGAAGGCCCCAAAGCCAGGGCTGAGGTGTTCTGGAAGGACGACCTGCCTCTCCTGCACACGGGGGCTGGGGCTGGGCTGGGGCTTACACATGGCTCCTTAGATCCCTTGTCCACTCCCAGTGGCTCAAGCTCCTTGTTTGGAAAAATGCACAGAAAAACAAACTGCACATTGCAAGCAGGATTCAGGCGAGATTAGAAATCTGTCTCGGGATCGCCCTCCAGCAGCCGTGGGGTCCACGCAACAAGCACCCTAGTCCCATCCAGTGCTCCTCCCACAGTCGGAGGGAAAGGAGGGCGCACAGAAGGTGAACAGAAAGTGTGGAGACGGCACTGGATGAAGGAAGCTCCAGAGTGCAGGGAGGACAGGAAGCAGAGAGGAAAGAAAGGCGAGGGGCAACTGTCAGGAGGGGGAAGAGCAATGACAGGGCGAGGCTCCAGAGGAAGACAGGCCCGCGCTCTGCCCAGGCCCCGCTGCGGGTGACCCACGCCCCCGGTCATCCCGGCGCAGGACGCTGAGTGGGACCCAGCCTTCCTCCCCTCCGCGCTCCTCACGCCCATCACGCCCCTTCGCTCTGACCAGCCTGGTGCTCTGGAGAGGGGGCCGAGGGAGAGGAGGGGAGAGAAGTGAACCGAACAGAAGGTGCAGCGAAGCCACTTACGCACAGTGCGGCCGGCAGCACTTCCATCCTACCTTTGCTGTCGCCACGTCGGCCGGCTCCATGGTTTCTGCTTGGCCTACGGAGCAGCGGCCCCATCCAGAGAGAAAAGGCAGAGTCACAAACGCCCACCAGAAGGAGCAAACCACCCGTGGGAGGCAGGGAAGCAAGAGGCTCCTGGCCACGCTCTGGCCCCCTGGGACCGCCTCTGTCGGGGGAGGACCGAGCCCGGGGTCCCCGGACAGCTGGGGGTCTGCGGGTGCTCCCACAGATGCCCATGGGAGGCGGAGCCGGGGCATCTCCCCTGCCTGGGACCTCTTCCCAGGAGGAGAGTGTGGGGCTCCCCGGGGCGCCCCCTGCTGGGCGAGGGCACGGGATGCAGGCCTGCCCTCCCCTCACCCAGCCAACGACCCTGGGTCAGGAGAGGGAGCATGTGGAGGAGGCCGCTGAGCAGGTGCTGAGCGCAGCAGGAGGGGAGGCGGGGGCCGTGGGGGGCAGGCGTGAGAACCCCGAGAAGAAGGTGCGGCACTCAGACCTCAGACGCGCAGGAGCTGCTGTGCAGGGCGGTGCTGAGCCACAAAGCCGAGCGTACAGAGTGCGGAGCAGGGGGGATGGCGGGAGCACTCACCTTGCAGTAACATTCACACTGACTGAGGCCTGCGCGGGAGCCAGAGCGGGCGGCTGGCACCCCCACTCCGCTCCGCTCCCCAAGACTGGCTCAGGGCCTCTGCCCGAGGATACATGCTGCGGCGGTGGCTGGATCTGCGGGCCCTGCTCTCCGCGCAGCTGATTGGAGGAGCAGGATGACTTCATCCGGCCCCATTCATCACTCCAGGCTCCTGCCCAGCAGGGACGGCGCTGCGCAGGCTGCGGCCTCCTCTCCTCCCGGCCCATTTACCAGGCGCCTGGGGCAGGCTGTGTGGGCGAAGCCGCTGGGGGCAGGGGCAGCGCACCCAGGCCCTCAGGGAGGAGGGGGCAGGCTGCTCGCATTTCTACCTAAAACACGGAGGGTTCGCTACTCTGAGCTTCTGCTGGAGCTGCCACCACGAAAATGCAGGAGAGCAGCCCCCCCCCCCCCCCAACCAGCCAACAGGTGCGCACGTCCTTCCTGCCAGAAAGCAGAGCAGCCCGGCTTCAGAGCGATTCTCCCCCCCACCCCCGCCCCGGCCCTCCCCGAGAGAACGAACTATGGGAAAGCAGCCGGCTTCCTCAGGCACCTCCTCCATCCCTCCTTCCTAGCATCACCCCTGCAGAAGGGGGAGCTCCTGAGAGAAAGGACGCCCTCACTCCCCCTCCCGAGTCCTCCCCACCCCACACCCAATCCAGCCCCTACAGCCTAAGGCGCCCCGCAAAGGGTAAGTTGAGGAAACCATGGAATGAAAGAAGCAGCAATGATGGTGCGCTCCCCATTCCCTTCACCTTCACTCCCTTCACCTTCCCCCTCGGCCCGGTTCACACCTGGCTCCCCCAGGAAGCGCACACAGGGCGACCACACAGCCCTGGAGAGTTCTCCCTAAGATCGACAACGCCAGTGCCCTCACCCCCCATTACTTCACCAGCGTCTGTGTCTGGCTGAGGACAGGAACAATAGTAGTAACAACTCCCATTGGTACAGGCCCCATCATTTATAATGCATTTCAGGTTTATTGCCTCATTTGAAAGACAAGCGGCCCTGTGGGGTCAGCATTGCTTCCATTTCGGGGATAATTATCTGAGGTGGAGTGACGGGCAGTGACCTGCCCAAGGTCACACAGCAGAGCTGGACTTAGGCTTCAGTCCCGCCCACTGAATAGCACTCCCGCCAACACCCCACACTGCCCTCCCCACCGCTGCCCCAGCTCCTGCTCCCCATCACCACGGAGATGATAAAATCTCAATTAATTTGGAATTTCCCTTTGGCACCCCCTTTTTTTAAAGATGGCAAAGTTATAATTAAAATGATAAGAAAATACATGATCAAATACAGGAAAAAAATCTTGGGCCTATCCACAGGTTAGTGCATACATTTAACAAATCTGTGTCCAATGGAAACTGCTTTTAAAAAGCATCATGAGCCCTGGCCGGTGTTGCTCAGTGGATGGAGCGTCAGACTGCGGACTGAAGGGTCCGGGTTCGATTCCCGTCAAGGGCACGCACCTCGGTTGCAGGCTCCTTCCCTGGCCCAGGCTCTGGTTGGGGCGTGTGCAGGAGGCAACCAATTGATGTGTTTCTCTCACATCAATGTTTCTCTCTGTCTTTCCCTCTCTCCCTAAAATTCAATGGAAAAATATCCTCGGGTGAGGATTTAAAAAAATAAAAAATAAAAAGAATCATGAAAGACTCTCTCACATTTACTTTATTTAGGCAGAGAAGCAGAACAGGACACCTGACCAAACTGGCCGACTCGCGAGATTAAAATGGAGGGAAAAGGCTGCGATCCTGGTTGCCAAAGGCACATCTTTTCCAGACACATGCACACGGCACACAGCACTCTGCTTGTCCTGGCGCTGGCCACGGTGAGCCAGCCGAGGTCCACAAACCCACACAAAGAGGGCAGGGAGGCGGGCAAGAGAACAGCATTTAGGCCAACGGACTGGTTTCCTGGTCCTCACTGCCGGGTAAGAGGCTTTGCTGGCACCACAGTACAGGTATCCCCCCCGCCCACACCACACACACACACACACACACACACACACACACACACACACAATGGTGTGGGGGCGCCAGTCCCACACGTGTCCTCTGCTGGGGCCTCTAGATGTCCCTCCGGCCGCTGCTTGGCCTGCCGTCCTCTCAGCTCCTGGGCTGACAGTCAAATGTACAAACAGATGGAGAGCAGAAGGCTGGTCCCTGAGCAAGGATGTTCTGTTTTGTCAGAATCACACGGAAATCGGACTCATGTTTGTGAGACTCATCCAGTCTCCCCAGTGAGCAAGCACATCCCCGCTCCGACGTCAAAGGCATCCAACAGCCCCACAAGGATGAGCACAGCCAACAGCCTCACGAGAGCTGCTCAGCCAGGAGCATCCATGTCTGTTTCACGAAGCGATTCATGTCCTGAGCTCAAAGCGGCAGGGGAGGCTGTCAGCCCAGAGCAGACCGCCTCCGGGCCGGGCAGGTGCGAGGCAGGTGCGAGGCGGGGGATAGGCTAGGCCGTCATGAGCGCGGAGGGAAGGAACCCGGCCCAGGCCCAAGACAATTCCAGAAGACAGAAAGAGGGTGACACCGAGGGAAAGGGCAGATGGACGCGCGGGGCCTCACGGAGCAGCCACTGAGCGGCCCCTCAGCTCCTTACCAGACGGAGCCCGCCTGCCTCGCTCCTAGAGCACAAACAGCTCCTCTACTCACACACTGGCTCTTCGAGGGGGAGACCAGAAACTCTCTTTTACCATTTCATCTCGTTCCATTTTGGCCAACATTTAGTGAAAAGACAGGTCATTCGACAGACCAGCTTATAAACTGTTTTCTCCACAAGGCACGTCTTTGTGTGATTGCTTTCCCCTAAGTGTGACATTCTAAGCCTTCATCACTGTGCCTGGGTACCAGGTTAGGGACGGGAAACCCCGAGGCCCGAGGAGAGACTCAGTGAGCTTTGTCGTCCAGTGTGGGGGGAGCAGCGCCCGTTCCCTGAGGATGCTGGGGCCTGCACTGCTCCCTTAGGAAAGGCTGCCTCAGGGTGCGGGGTGGCGGCAAACCCGGCAGAGCTGCTTCCAACCCTGGTCAGAGAGCCTCGGGCTGCAGAGACGCTGGGTGAAGGGCAGTGGCCTGGCTTGTAGGATGGGCGGCTGGACCCCGGCCTGTCCCGAGACCGCAGCTCTGGATCAGGTGCTCTGCCCACAGCGAACCTTCTGCCCAGCGTCTGCGTGCTGAGCGGGAGCCACAAAGCCGGCAGCGAGGCGGGCGAGGCTCGCGGAGCCACAGGACCCAGAGCACGAGCGCCTGCCCCACGAAACCTAAGAGCCCCACAGAGCTGGTGAGGGTGGAAGCGGACTGGACAGAAAACCAACCCACTTGTGCTTTTTTTTTTTTTAAACCATCAGAGAAAGTTTCTTTAAAAAGTCACAGAGGTGGAAGAAATGGGCTCAGGAAAGAAGTAACAGAGGCAAAGTGGGGGGCGGGGCTGGAGCTCCTGGAAAGAGAAAGGCCAGGAAAACACCTTGGGGGCGGCGGGAGGGGGGTGGGGGGGGAGGGCTCCACCCAGAGCTGCCAAACCCACCTGCTTTTTCAGGTGAATGAAGCCATGAGAACAGCGAGGCGGGCAGTCCTTAGAATAAGAAAAAGGCAGAGAGGGAATAAGGAAAAGCAGGACAACGGGATGACCTTCGGGCCATGCTGAAGGGTGTGGACACCAAGGGGGACGGGTAGGGAAATGTGGGGGGAGAGAAAGAACAAGACAGGAGACAAAACGAACGGAAGAAGGAAAAGACACAAAGAAAACCAGGGAAGGTGGTCAAGTTGCAGGTGGGAGGAGAAGGGAGACGAAGTTACCAGCTCTCCGCGGCCATTGCCACGGAGGACCCGACTAGGGCATCCAGAAGGGACTCGGATGGACAGGACCTGGACAGGAACCGCTCGCAGGAGAGGCGGCAGCTGGGTTGCCAAGTTCAAGGCCGATGCCTTGCAAAGCTGCGCTGCCCTCCGGAGAAGGCGGAGTGGAAGGCGGGCAGGAGGGGGTTTGAGACGGGCGGTAGGCATTAGGCTCCAGGGGAAAGGAAATGACCTGAGGGACCAGTCACTTCCAGTTCTGCCCCCCTCACCTGGCAGGGAGATGCCGGAGGAAGGAGGAGGGTAAGCAGTGCAGCCTCGTGCGGACAGAGGAACAGGGCAGGCCCGCCTCCCACACAGCTCGCCCAGGGATGCTCGGAGCTCAGGCGAGACTCCGGGGATCTCCGCTGTATCAGTGCCATTTTACACGGGTTCCTCACAGAAACAGAAGCAGGCGGAGGGCAGACCTGCTCCCGATGTCACGGTACCCTCTCCGACCGCCGGCGGAGCTGACGGGCTGTGTGGGGGAGTGGTTACATCTAGACACACCCGGATTCCGCGTCCAGCCCCCCACCTGATAGCGTGTGTCTCATACAAGGTATCAAACCTCTCTACACCTCAGTCTTCTTATCTCTAAAGTGGAGGTAACAGTAATACTATTTCCTAGAAAAGGGTGAACTTTAAATGCGTGCGGTGATTGACAGGTAAGAGACACCTTCAATCGCTGTTAACGAAAACAATGTCGCCTTTACAATGACTATGCAGGGTGCTCAGGGGCTGGGGCAGTGGGGACTCCATGAGCCCCCCAAACCTCCAATCTGCACCTGGTGCCCCTGCAAAGCTGGCCGGCCTGGCCCCCAGCCCCTCCCTTACCGTCTCCACACCCAGCCACACCTCCTGCAGCCCAGTCCCGCATGTAACTTTGATTGACAAGCCTGAGCAAGTGCTTCAAAGATGGAGAGAGTGCTGGATGCATGAGGCAGACCCCTGCCCACTCCCTGCCCCGAGGCTCGTGCCTCCAGTTTCCACCAAAGACCAGCCAGGCTGCAGGGACCTCAGAGCCTTCCGCACCGGCAGGGCGAGAATCGAATCGAGGAGGCGAGCCATGGGAGTAACTGAGCGGAGCGGGAGGGGGGGGGGGGGAGCGCGACGCGGCCTGGCCTGTCCCTTGTGCGAGGCTCTCCCCTGTAGACAGCAGCTGTGCTGGGGGAGCCGGAGTGGAGGTGGCAGGCTGTCTGAAGGCCACCAGACGCCACTGGTGCAGGACACGGGGGAGGCTGTAGTGACCACACTGAAGCTGAGAGGAAAACGAGGTGACAGCCCTGGCCGGTGTGGCTCAGTGGACAGAGCGTTGGCCCACAGACTGAAGGGTCCCGGGTTCGATTCTGGTCAAGGGCATGTACCTTGGTTGCAGGTTCCTGGTCAGGGTGCCTGCAGGAGGCAACCAATCAGTGTGTCCCTCTCACATCGCTGTTTCTCTGTCTCTCCTCTCCCTTCCACTCTCTCTAAAATCAATGGGAAAATACCCTCAGGTGAGGATTAACAACAACAAAAGATGAGGTGACAGACTGGGCCCAGACCCCTGGACAGTTGGGGAGCAGCCTCAGGGCCCCTACTGAGGGGAGGTTCAGGCTCCCACTTCCCTGAGTAGCTGCGGGAACAGCCCTGGGGGCGGGGGGTGGACAGTGTGGGAAGGCTCCTTGCGGAGTGCGGTCCTTCAGCAACAGGTTTCTTCCGGGGAACCAGCTGGAAGGTGTGGTGACACATCTCCACCAATTCCTGGAGCCGAGGCTGGGGAGGGGTGCCAAGCCGGCGACACCGAGGGACACACGGAGGGGCCCGCTGCCCCTGCTGCCCTCCAGGCGGGCCTCGGGGCCTCCCCCGGAGGACACAGGCTCCAGGACGGTCAGGTCTCCCTCCCGCCACAGGCTGCGAAGCTGGGGGCGGGGGGCGGGGCGGGGGGGTGGGAGCACAGAGGAAAACGATGTTTCAATATCCAAGGAAGAATGCACTGGCCCCAGAGGAGTCTCAGTAGAGGCTCTAAAAGCACCCACAAACCATCTGCAGGGCTACGGCCAGGCATTCTCCTCCGGCAGCTCCGGCCCGCGTCCTCTCCTCCTGCCATGGAGCAGCCCTGCGGACAGCCCGCCCTCCACCGTGGAGGGAGCCAGGCCCCGGCCACCCCTCTGGCCTCTGCCTTGGGACAGACCTCACGCCTGAGGAGGGACCAGTGGCCGCCCCTCCTGTCCCCGAAGCCACGCCGCTGGGGTGCTGGCGCCCCTGAGAGAGGGAGGGGAGAACTGCAGCCCTGCCGATGCCACTGGGGGGCTTCCGCTGGCGCCTGACGCAAATCAAGAGGAACAGTTTTGTTCTGCAGTTTAGGAATCACGAAACCGAAAAACGCACCAGAAAGTGTCAAAGATGTACCGGAACTTCCCTGCATGTAACTTGTCAGTTAGAATCCTAAGGCACTTCCCCGATCAACAAGGCGTCGGGGACAGACGGTTAAAAGGTAAAAACAAGTATGTGGCCCTCAGGCGTAGCTAACTGGGCCATTCGGAACCACCGGTCCATTCTCCTTGTCAATGTGTTCCGTCTGGTTTTGAAGCTTTCTCAGAGATAACCTTCATTACAGACACTCCAAGTGGGGAGCTTGATTCTAGGAAGCTGGTAACGAAAGGTCCAGGGATATGAGGAAGGGTAGAGGGTCTGCCCTGGACGCCAAGTGCCCCAAGAGCCACGAGTGCCCTTTCCCCAGGGGAGTCATGCAGAGCTCACGTCAGGGCACTGGGCGAGTCAGCCCCCACTCACCGGGAGTGGCAGGGGCCATCTAGTGAAGGGGGGGAGAGTCATTGTGATGAAATAAGGTGGGACAGTGCTGAGCACATCAAAGCTCTTAAAATAGCAGCTGTTATTATGACTAACTAGAGGCCTGGTGCATGAAATTCATGCACGGGGCAGTCCCCTGGCCTGGCCTGCAATCAGGGCCATCTTCCCTGGCTGCCTGCAGCCGGCCCCGCCCCCCACTCCCACCCAACCCCGTTCTCCGTTCACCATTGGGCGATTGGAGCCTGACGGCCAGGGAAAGGGACCAAGAGGTGGTCAATGCGCCTCAGAGTGACTGGTCGAGCGGTCGTCCTGGTCATTCCGCCGTTAGGGTCCATTTGTATGTTACCCTTTTCTTATACAGGATAAGAACAATAATACCTCAGCACTGACACTGTGCCCGCAAACTACGTACACGCGCACTGTGTCTGGGTCTGCGCTTCTCCTTTGTAGATCTGCAGTGGTTTCCTGTAGTAATGGGTTTCTCACTGAAAGAGACCCCAATTAACATCCTTAGCAAACTTCCCATTGCAGAGTTACGCACAGAGGCAGGCAGCCCCCGATGTGGGCACTGCAGGAGAAATGCATGAATTCGGAAAACAGAGAGCACCGGCCCTTTAATCCCTTCCCGAGGCTCCTGACCTATGACCTAGGCCTGTGTCCTCTGCCTCGTCTGCAGGGACAGGGACAGCATCTCTCGGCAGATGGGAGCCCACCCTTCGTGCCGGCGGCCAGACCAGGACACAGGCAACAGCTCGAGTCACTTCTGGGGGAGGGGGCGGAGCAGGAGAAGTTGTTCACTTGTGGATCCCAAAGCAACTCAATGAATAAACCAAGAGTTTCGGAAGTCCAGCCCTGCCCGGCGTGGCTCAGCGGCTGAGCATCGACCTATGCACCAAGTGGCCGCTGGTTCGATTCCCAGTAAGGACACAAGCCCAGGTTGTGGGTTCGCTCCCCAGTAGGGGGCACGGAGAGGCAGCCAAGCGATGTTTCTCCCTCTCTCTCCCTTCTCCCTTCCTCTCTCTCTAAAAATCAATGAAAATAGCCCTAGGCTATTTGGCTCACTGGATTGAATGTCGGCCTGGGGACTGAAGGGTCCTGGGTTCGATTCTGGTCAAGGGCACATGGCTGGGTTGCAGGCTTGATCCCCAGTGGGGGGTGTGCAGGAGGCAGTCGATCAATGATTCTCTCTCATCATTGATGTTTCTATCTCTCTCTCCCTCTCCCTTCCTCTTTGAAATCAATAAAAATATATAAAAATCAATAAGGACATTTATATATTTTAAAGTCCAACCTGAGTTCGACGTACTAGCTCACTCCTCACGCTCACACAGGAATGACCCCGGAGCGCCTGTGTGTGTGCCCGAGGGAGCGGCATCAGACACCTTCCCGCGGCCCTCGCCTCGCCCAGAACCATCCGCTCCGGGTTCCAAGGGGTTCTCTCGGTTCTCTCGTATCAGCTGGAGGAGTTCCCCCTTCACACGGAGAGAAAGGGAAGGAGAGGGAGGGAGCCCAGCCGCTCACCGCCGGGCACCGGAGGACAGGAAGACTAGAGCACTGAGCAACCACGTAGTTGGCGGCCACTGAGCTGACGTGATTCACTTAATGACACCTTCCCAGCTCACCCCTTCCTCCTGCTGCGGGGCGGGAACCTCGGCTCCGCAGAGACAGCGAAGGGGAAGCAGATGCTACGCTCTCACCAGCGTCCCGGGCGAGGGTCTGCCAGAGGCTCCCAACCTGGTGCCCCAGGTCAGGCGTGGGCACTGGTCCCCCCACCCCCGTCCCATCCGTGTTAAACCGTGTGCCTGACACCACTAGGGGAGGGGCAACAGGCTTAACCGGGGGGTCTCCATGCTCCCGTGCGGATCCCTGGCCTC
>NW_005872546.1:0-13210 GCF_000147115.1 Myotis lucifugus
GGTGATAAACTCCCTTAGCCTTTTTTTGTCTGTGAAGCTTCTTATTTCCCCTTCAATTTTGAATGATAGCCTTGCTGGATAGAGTATTCTGGGATTCAGTCCTTTGCTTTGATCACTTTGTAAATTTCTGTCCATTCTTTTCTGGCCTAATGTGTTTCTGTTGAGAAATCGTTTGATAATCTGATGGGGGATCCTTTGTAGGTAACTCTCTGTTTCTCTCTTGCAGCCTTTAAGATTCTCTCTTTGTCTTGTACATTTGCCATCCTTATTATGATGTGTCTTGGTGTCGGTCTTTTGGGGTTCATCTTGCCTGGGACTCTCTGTACTTGTGTAACTTTTTTCATCCCCATATCTGGGAAGTTTTCTGTCATTATTTCTTCAAATAGATTTTCTAATCCTTGCTGTTCTTCTTGTCCTTCTTGCAGCCCTATTATGCGTATGTTACTTTGTTTCATGTTGTCCTGAAGCTCCCTTAGGCTCTCCTCCTGTTTTTTGATTTTTTTCTCCAGTTGCTGTTCAGATTGAGGTTGTTTCTCTACCTTATCTTCTAACTCACTAATTCGGTCCTCTGCTTCTTCTAGTCTGCTGTTGAAACTTTTCATGGTGTTTTTGATTGTAGCTATATCACTTTTCATTTCTTCCTGATTCTTGCATAGGTTGTTGATTTTCTCATCCATCCGGTGAATGAATTGTACAACCATTATTCTGAATTCTTTTTCTGTCATGTTGCATGCTTCAACTTCATTAATTTCCTTTCTTGGTGATTCCTCATTGTCTTTCCTCTGGGTGTTGTGTCGTCTCTTCATTCTGATTATCTCCCGATGGTTCAAAGGTTGAGTTGCGTGGGCCTGGGCCATGTGCAATGGGAGCCTCCCACCACCCTACTGTCACTGAAGAGCTCTGACACTAAGATGTGTGGTTGTTGGTTGGTGGGAACCAGGCTCGCTCTGAGTCAGTGTTGCCAGCGCTCAATGTGGCCTCGTACGTGCCCTTAGAATCAGGGACCCTGCCTGCACCGTGTTGAAAACCAGAGCCCCCTAGCATGCGCCAGGAGTCAGAGTTCCCCAAGAGACCAGTATGAGAGTCTCTGTTGCTTTGCGCGACCTCGCCTTGAGAATCAGGGTCCCTGTGTGCTCTTGCACCAGGAATTGGATTCACTGGCTCTTAGTATGAATGCACAGGGAATCAGGATCTCAGGCGCAGGTGATAAGAAACACAGTCAAGTCACTGGTGCTTGGTGCTGCCTCCTGCCCCGGGAAACAGGCTCACTGGGCCTGTGCTACGCGGACAAATTCCCGTTCACGCGTTTGCTCCCATCCCAGGGCTCCGAAGCCGGCAGTGCACAAAGGATCAGTTCCAAGGTGCTCCCGCACTTCCAGGCCATAGTTCCTGCAGCACTGAGGCCCCGGCAAGGGGTGGGTCTAACAGTTAGTTACTCTGGCCTGCCCGCTAGCCTGAAGGAAGGGGGAATGGGCTCTGTTACTCACGGATCTGCTGCAGGGATCTCTGAACTTTTGGTGTCCGCAGGTCTGTAGCTGTGGTCACAGGTCTCTGTCCCCAGTGGCTGCAGGGTCCTGGTATGCATCTGAGATCAGACTGGGTGGTGCTGAGGCCAGGATCCTAGTCTCAAGCAGCTCTGTTTCCCAAGATGGCATGGTCGCTGTGCCTGTGCTGGCCGCCCAGGAGTGTCCGCTCCGGGAGCAGTGGGACTCCGCCTCCTAAGACTGCCCGTTTAGCAGCCCCTAAGAAGACCTGCAGAATCTAACTGTCCCTAGCTCATACACACTCACCACACACGTCCACACACTCCTCTATCACTTCCTTGCGCTCTCACACTCTCTCCCTCCCTACCTTCCTGCTGGTCACCATTTTTCAGCTAATCTATATTGAGAATTTTGTGCGAAGATAAAATAATACATATTTCAATGAAAGATTATGTAATACTCCCAAACCTTTTGTAACATTATAGTTCTTGGACCAGCAACATCACCAGGCAAGTTGCTGGCATAGTTCAGGCACTACCACCACCAAGCAATCACAAATTCTGAAAATGTGTCCAGGCAAAGTGATTTAACAAGCCCTCCTGGTGATTGTGATACATGCTAAAGAATAACTTCTGGGGAAGATTTAGCTGGCTTCCAAAACAGGGAAATGAAAAGCAGTTAGAAGGATATGCAGATATATTTTGAAAATAGGAAAATTGATTGAGATAATCTATACAGAATGGTTATTGTTTGTTCTCTTCCAACTACTAAAAAAATATTCTGATACCTTCACATTTTCCTTAGCTAGATATTTGAAAATTTTTTTAGTTTTTTTTTTTTCTGGACAATCTTAACAGCACGAAAGAAAATTCCTAAAAATGTTAAATTTAAAATGGCCTTTAAATTTAAATAAGCAATTCCTCATTTACCCCACAAGGAATGCGGGACCACAAGTCAGTAAATCCTGCTAGTAGTCACAAGGTACCAATTGTCCTTTTTATGCTTCACTCTAAAATTGTGTACAAGCCAAAGTATAAATTAAAGTAAAAAAGGTATTCATTTCCTGACACATAAAGTCTCAAATACACTCTTTCTCAGAAAACTCCAGGAGGTTTTACTCCATTAAAATAAGGGAGTAGATAAAAGAAAGAGGAAAATCCGAGATCCACTGAGTAGACCTTCCAGTAAGAGCAGAGAAAGTATATTCTGTGAGTGTAACCGTGCAGAAGACATAGCAATGAACTCTTACAGATTCTTTTACCAGTGGGAGGACGATAGCTGGAAATTATCCAAGGAAAAATGGGTTTGATAGAATATCTGATGTAATTTCATATGTAGAAAATGGCATTCAGAGAAGTTTTATGTAACAATTGACATCAAACCAGAAATGGGGAGCGGGGGTGGCTCCAGAAAAATAATAGCCAAAAAAGAAGAAGAAAATGTGATTAGGCTAATTACATGTCTTTTTAGGAAAGAAAAATTATAGAGCCATAATAAACAAAGAATCCTATATTAAAGAAATCAGACCTTTAAACTATCAGAGAATTTAGGTTTTCAAAAAGAAAACGAAGAGAAATCTGTGTTTGTGAAGGCACATGGACATACAGAAATGTTGATGTAAATATTGTAAGTGGTAGGAAAATTAATTCTCACCTTCCATAATAGAAATCAAAATTAAATCTAAAAATTAGTTTTTCCGTTCCCTCTTCCTCCTTATAAAAAGCTGTGTTTGTACTGAGATGGACTTTGTGACAAGAGTCCATCTTCTCAAGATGCCTGCATTTGAATAGACCTCTTTCCTTCTTCACCAATAAATAAATAATAATAATATCTAAAAATTAATAAATAGCTGCAACAGCATATTATTTAAGCACATGGCAGTAAGTGCCAAGAAAGCAGAGTTAAAAAGAATTGTTTTGAAGTACAAAACTTACAAAATTGTTTTTATAGTTTTATATATAATTATTTGAATCATGATCATTTACTTAGATGAAAATAAAATCTACTCTAATAAAAAAGAAACATGGTAATTAGCATCCTACCATTAACCTTTTCATTGGCTAATCAGTGAGTATATGCAAATTAATTGTCAGCCAAGATGGCGGCCGGCAGTCAGGCAGCTGGAAGCAAACATGAGGCTTGCTTGCTCCAGTGACTGCAGAATCCAACGTTCCCCGCCTCACTTGCCGGCCTCTCAGCTGAAACTCTAAGCAACTATGTACTATGTTGCAAATAAGAAGCTAAACAAAACCCCAGAAACTGGCTGCCATTCAGCCGGGCTTTATCAACATTGTATCGATGTTTTCAGCAGCGAGGCCTCAGAGCTAAAGCTGGCCCAGAATAAAAAAAAAAAAAAAGAAAACAAGGAGCAGTTGGAAGCTTCAGCCATTCACTTCCGAAAAACAACCCTCAGCCCCTCACCCAGACTGGCCAGGGACCCCAGTGGGGACCCCCACCCTGATCCAGGAGACCCTTCAGGGCAAACCAGCCGGCCCTTACCCATGCACCAGGCCTCTATCCAATATAGTAAAAGGGTAATATGCCTCCCGGCACCGGGATCAGCGTGACAGGGGGCAGCGCCCAAACCCTCTGATCACCCTGCGGCTCTGTGTGTGACAGGGGAAGGCGCCCCAACCACCTGATCAGCCCTGTTCGGTGCCTGATAGGGGGGAGCTCCCCAATCCCCTGATTGCCCTGCAGCTCTGTGTTTGACAGGGTGTGGCTCACCAACCCCCTGATCGGCCCTGCTCTGTGTGTGACAGGGGGTGGTGCCCCAACTCCCCTATCGACCCTACTCTGTGACTGACAGCAGGGAGCTCCTCAACCCCCTGATCGGCCCTGCTCTGTGCGTGACAGGGTACGGAGCCCCAACCCCCTGATTGGCCCTGCTCTGTGCGTGACAGGGGGTGGCGCCGCAACCTCCCCATCGACCCTGCCTTGAGTGTGACAGGGGGCGGTGCCCCCACCCCCCAATCGGCCCTACCCTGAGCGTGACTGAGGGTGGCATCGCAACCTCCCAATCCGCCCTGCTCTGTGCATGACGGGGCAGCGCCCCAACTCCCCAATCAGCCCTGCTCTGAGCCTGACCAGGGGCTGCACCTAGGGATTGGGCCTGCCCTCTGCCACTCGGAAGCAGGCCTAAGCCAGCAGGTCGTTATCTCCCGAGGGGTCCCAGACTGCGAGAGGGCACAGGCCGGAGTGGGGGACCCCCCCAGTGCACTAATTTTTGTGCACCGGGCTTCTAGTTTATAATAAAAAATATGCAGTAAAGGGAACCAGATTACCCACTGGCCTACAACAACCAAAAAAAATGGGCCAAATATATGAAATAATAGCACTTAAAACATCAAACAGTGAAAAACAGTGATCTTAGAGTGACAAAATTAATAAAGTTCTACAGCTGCTCCATCCTACAGCCTAGATAAAATATCATGGCCAAGGCATTGATAGAGCTTGCCCACCTGCCTGAGTTGTGGAGACAGAGCTCTGAACCAGAGGGATCTAATGCACCTAGAGTTTGTAATGCATAGCAGAAGTAAGAGAGTTACCCAGAGAGGAGTCTGGAGATCTGCAGAGGATCCCACTCAAATATTCAGTTGAGTACTAATAAGGGAATATAAATGACAAAGCTGTTCAAGGCTATGAAAAAACAAACAAACTAAGCCCTAAAAGTACTAGAAGGAACAACATCTATAGTTCACACTGGGCTTTGAAAAATGCCTGTACTTAATAGCCAGAGGGGAAAATCTTAAACAAGTGGGCATTTGATTAACCTAATAGAATTTCCCTTTCTAAATAAAGGGAATGGAATAATTTAACCATAGAACCCTAGAAAAAATGAGCTATGATCCCACCGACAAAGTTTAGCAGCAGGACCAAAAGGATCAACATGTTATCAGGTAACCTGGTTATTTCTTCATGGAAATATATCTGGTACTACAACATTTAAAAAGGATGAAATAAAAATGTCAAAGAACTATTTTTGACATGTGGTATTACTATCATCATAGCTTTAAAAAAAAAACAAAAAAAAATTGCCTTTTCACCTAAGTTTTAATACACCAATTTGAATACATAATAGAAAACATCCACTTGCAATAATATCTAAAACTAAAATTGACTTGAAACATAGCTCTGGTTGGTTTTTCTCAGTGGTTAGAGCTTTGGCCCAAGGACCAAAGGGTCTCTGGTTCCATTAACAATCAAAGGCATGCACCTCAGTTGCAGTTTCAATCTGATGGGGCCCCGTGCAGGAGGCATCTGGTCCATGTCTGTTACACATAGATGTTTTTCTCTCTCTCCATACTTTTCCCACTCTTTCTAAAAATCAATGGGGAAAATATTCTCAGGTGAGGACTTAAAAAAAAAAAAGGAAAAAGATAGAAAAAATGGCGGTGCAGTAAGTGGAAGCTACATTGACACTTTCCCAGGATCAAACTGGTTTTACAACTCAAGTACAGAAAAAGCTTCCTGAATAATCAACTGAAGACTAGCTAGAAAATATCCTGATAATGAAAGATGGGAAGTGGAGACCACACAGAGACTGGTAGAAAGTGCAGAGGCCTAAAAAGGCTGGCTGTGCTCCCACAGATAGCAAGTGAAGTTCTGGAGGATTATCTCATCTGTGGAGTTCCCACTGAGAACTCAGGGGTCGAAACCCCAAGCTGCGCTCCCAAGCTCAGAGCACCAAAACTGAAAAAGGTGCCTACATAACATCTGGCTGTGAAAAGTAGTAGCATTGCTATTTACCAAAGAGATTCAGCTAAAAATCCTCTTAAAGGAGCAATGCACAAAATTTCATGTGCAGCCACTCACCTTGGAGTCCACAGAGGGAGGACAGATCAGACTAGCTAGATTATGTGAGGAGAATCAAGGATTGGGGATTCTGGAGTCAGAGCTTAGAAATTAGCCACCAAGTTTCCTGTGCTGCGTCATTCCCTTATATTGCAGAGGAAATCTTTCTCAGGTAGGCCTTTACCATCTGCCGGGATCATTTCCTGCATCTGCTGGGGTTCAAGGAATCTGGAAAAGGGGCTGTGCGTAAATGAATGAAGAGGCTAGAGAAGAAGTGTGAATTTGGAAGGCATGGGGGGAAGCCAGACAGAAACTTAGTTCTAGTGCAGTGATGGTGAACCTTTTGAACTCGGCGTGTCAGCATTTTGAAAAACCCTAACTTAACTCTGGTGCTATGTCACATATAGATATTTTTTGATATTTGCAACCATAGTAAAACAAAGACTTATATTTTTGATATTTATTTTATATATTTAAATGCCATTTACTAAAAAAAATCAACCAAAACAATGAGTTCCTGTGTCACCTCTGATATGAATGTCATAGGTTCACCATCACTGTCTAGTGACTAAGTTCCCTGAATGTCTGGACCCCTAGCTTTTTATTAATACACTAGAGGCCTGGTGCATAAAAATTTGTGCACTCCGGAGGGGGGGGGTCCCTCAGCCCGACCTGTGCCCTCTCTCAGTCTGTGACCCCTCTGGGGATGACCTCCTGCTGGCTTAGGCCTGCTCCCTGGGAGATTTGGCCTAAGCTGGCAATCAGACATCCCTCTGGCAGCCCGGCAGCCATTGGGGGATGTCCACTTGCCAGCGGGGAGCAGACCTAAGCTGCAGTAGGACATCCTTAGTGCTGCTGAGTAGGCGGGAGAGGCTCCTACCACCACCGCTGTACTGGAAGCCATCAGCCTGGCTTGTGGCTTAACTCCCCCTTGTAGAAGCGCACTGACCACCAGAGGACAGATCCTGCATTGAGCCTTTGCCTCCTGGTGGTCAGTGTGTGTCATATTGACCCTTCATTCCCAGTGTTTCTGCTGTTAGGGTTGGTTTGCATATTACCCTTTTACTATATAGGATAGACGCCTAATGCATGGGTGAGGCCAGCTGGTTTGCCCTGAAGGGTGTCCCAAATAAGGGTGGGGGTCCCCAATGGGGTGCCAGGCCAGACTGGATGAGGGGCTGATGGTTGTTTTCAGGCTGGCCCCACCCCGTTTAGGGTAAGGGTCCCCATTGGGATGCCTGGCCAGTCTGGGTGAGTGGTTGAGGGCCGTTTTCAGGTTGGCTGACAACTGAAGCTCTCAGCCTCTTTTTTTTCTTTTTTCTTTTTTTTATTCTGGGACTTACTTACTTTCTATAATTGAAACTTTTGTTGCCGTCACTAGAGTTGAGAATTGGCTCCTGCTTACTCCAGTTCTGTGGCCACGGCCTGCTGAAAGCAGGTATCTGGGGTTTGTTTAGCTTCTATAATTGAAACTTTGTTGCTTTCAGAGCACAGAGCCTGGCCGTGGCAGGCAGGGAACCTTGGCTTCCTCCATCACTGGATCAAGCAATCCTCCTGCTCACTTCAACTGCATGGCTGCCGGCCACCATCTTCGTTGATTAAATTTGCATAGCATGCTGATTAGCCAATGGGAGGCATAGCAAAGGTATACTCAATAACTATGTTTGTCTATTATTAGATAGGATTTTGCCCTAAAGCAAAGAGGGCAAGCAGAGATAGATGTCTTGAGGCTTTGAGTGTTTGCCTAATCTGCTTCAGGACCTCAGTCTAGGAAAAGTAGACATAGGTACACATCTTGGTCCTGTCCAAAGGCAACCACACCCAGAAGAGGGACCCACAAGCTATGGACTGTTGATAGCTCCAAACAGTACCCAGGGCCAGTCACAAACAACCGCTGATATTTTCCTGCACCAGTTAATGGGAGTCATAGAAGATCTACATAAAATATAGACACAAACCAAACAGGCAGCCAAATGGAGAGATATAAAGAACAAGCCCCAGCTGAAAAGGGTTTGGCTCAGTTTATAGAGCGTCGGCCTGCGGACTCAAGGGTCCCATGTTCAATTCCGGTCAAGGGCATGTACCTTGGTTGTGGGCACATCCCCACTGGGGGGCGTGCAGGAGGCAGGTGATTGATGTTACTCACTCATTGATGTTTCTGGCTCTCTATCCCTCTCCCTTCTTCTCTGTAAAAAATCATTAAAACATAAAAAATATATATATAGCTGCCCATACAACAGCAAGATGCCTTTCACTTGTATGAAAAGTATGGTCACTGGTGCATGCAGCATCCCAGATTGCAAGAGGGATGTCCGACTGCCAGTTTAGGCCCCATCCCCGGGCCTCTAGTTTTACATAAAAACCAGTTGAAGGTATTCACCACATTTTTTTTACACATAAATATGTTTGTCATCCCGCCTTCCAGCCACCTCAAAGATGGCCCTGATCACCAGCCAGGCCTAGAGACCCTACCTTATATATCAAAAAAGTCTCTTAGATTTAAAAATTAAAACCTGGCAAGGCTACTCTAACACTGAAAAAACAGGACGATGCAGCAATGACAGGCATGGACTCTGGCTTGCACATTTTGTGGCCAGCCCTGATTCTGACACTTACAACTGTGTGACAAAGCCAATGAACTTCTCTCTGCTTCAGTTTTTCCACCCATAAGATGGGGAAAATGGTACTACTGCATCAGAAAGATCATCATGTATGTACTCCTTCTTAAAACTAGGGCAAAAAAATGTAGCTGCCCATACAACAGCAAACTGCCTTTCACCTGTATGAAAAGTATGGACACTGGTGCATGCAGCATTCCAGATTGCGAGAGGGATGTATGAGTGCCAGTTTAGGCCTGTCATCCTCTTTGGGGACCCGGATTGTAAGAGGACCCAGGCCGGGCTGGGGGAACCACCCCCTTCTCATTCATGAATTTTGTGCACCAGGCCTCTAGTAAATAAATAAATGATGCTGGGAAAATTGAAGAGATACATGCAAAAGAAATTAAACTAATACCCCAGTTTACACCACACATAAGAATAAACTCAAAATTGATAAAATATTTAAATGTAAGTTCTGAAACTATAAAAATCCTAGAAGAAATCATAGGTAGCAAAAACTTAGACATCTCTTTCAGCAATATCTTTACAGATACATCTCTTGGGGGGAAGAAAACCAAGGAGAAAACAAACAAATGCATTACATAAAAATAGAAGCTTCTGCACAGCAAAAGAAACCATCTACAAAAAGAAAAGAAAGCCCATTCTATGGGAGAACATATTTGACAATAATACATAAAATAAAAGGTTAATATACAAAATATATAAGGAACTCATACAACTTAAAAAAACGAAAAAAATCCAATTTTAAAAAATGATCAAAGGACTTAAATAGACACTTCTCCAAAAAGGATATACAAATGGCCAAGGGACACATGAAAAAAATGCTCAAAGTCACTAATCATCAGAGAGATACAAATTAAAATGACAATGAGTTATCACCTCACAGGTGTTAGAATGTCTACCATCAACAAATTAACAAATGACGTCTTGGTGAGGATGTGGACAAAAAGGGGACCCTAGTACACTGCTGGTGGGAATGCAGACTGGTGCAGCCACTATGTTAAGCATTTATGAAATTTTCTCAAAAATTTAAAATGAAACTGCCATTTGGTCCAGTGATCCCACTTCTAAAAATATATCCTAAGAAATCTGAAACACCAATCATGAAGAATATCTGCACCCCTATGTTCATAGAAGCACAATTTACAATAGCTAAGATCTGGAAATAGCCCAAGTGCACATGAATAGGTGAGCAGATAAAAAGCTGTTGTACATTTATACCATGGAATACTAGACAGCAGTAAAAATGAAACATCTGTTAGCCTTTGAGAAAGCGCGGAGGGACCAGGAGGATATTTTGCTAAGCAAAATAAGTCAGTCAGAGAAAGAAAAGTATTGCATGATCTCATATGTGGAATCTAATGAACAAAATAAACTGATGAATAAAATTGATCCAGAGACACAGAAGCATGGAACAGACTGTGGAATTTTAGTGGGAAGGCAGGGGTGGGTGTGTCTGTGGGAAGAAATCAACCAAAGAACTTGTATGCACATATGCATAACTCATGGACACAGACAGTAGTGTGGTAAAAGCCTCAGGTAGGGGGCAGGGATAGGCTAGAAGGGGTGAATGGGGAGAAAAGGGGACTTATTCAATAACTTTCAACAATAAAGATTTTTAAAAATAAAAAATAAATTTTAAAATATGTTTTACATTTATATAATGAAATACCACTCAGTCATATAAATGAAGAAAATCTTTTGTGACAATATGAATGGATCTGGACATTATGCTAAGTGAAAAAAGTCCATCAGAAAAAGACAGGGCTATATGATCTTCCATATATGTGGAATCTAATGTACAAAATAATTTAACAAACAAAAAAGAACAGAAGAATACATAACATAGAACACGCTGAGAGCTGTCAGTGGGAAGGGTGGTAAGGGGATTGTGTAAAAAAGGAGGTGAACTGATTAAGCAAATATATACTAGGTGTACCAGTTAATAATGCAGATTTTTTTCAATAGATGTAGTTACACATATGTTGATATACATGCGATTTGATATGCATGCTATTTTGTTGTATTGACAGCAAGCTTCAAAACATCATATGTCAAATTTGCTGAAGATGTTAACATTATAGATATTTGTATGCTTAAAAATGTTGAATTTTGTGCCAAAGAAGAGCATTTGCAAGAAGTTTTAATTCATTTAGTTTGGAAAAAAATTATCATATACTTCACAAAGATTATGGTAAATGCTGGTTTAAATGCTTTAATAGTGATGATTTCTATGTGAAAGACAAAGAAATTCAAGGTCAACTGAAAAAGTTTGAAGACCAACAATTACAAGTATTATTAGATAAAGCTGAGTGTCAAACTCAAAAACAACTTGCAGAAAGATTAAACGTTACTTAGCAAACAATTTCTGGTCATTTACAAGCAATGGGAAAGATTTTAAAGAAAGGAAAATGGGTGCCACATCAAATGAAGGAAAGACAAATGAAAAACTGAAAAGTCATCAGTAAAATGTTGCTTCAACGGCACGATAGAAAGTCTTTTTTGCATCAAATTGTGACTTGCGATGAAAAGTATATTTATTTTGAGAATCCCAAACGCACAAAATCATGGGGTGATCCAGGTCAACCATCAACATGGACCACAAGGCCAAATCGCTTCGGAAAGGAAAGAAGACAATGCTCTGCATTTGGTGGGATCAGGAAGGTGTGGTGTATTATGAGCTTCTAAAACCAGGTGAAACCATTAATACTGATCACTACCGACAACAAATAATCAATTTGAACCACACTTTGATCATGAAATGACCAGAATGGGCCAGAAGACAGAGCAAAGTAAATTTGCTTCATGATAATGCACCATCACACAGTTCAAAACCAGTTAAAGACACATTAAAAGATCTTGCCTGGGAAGTATTAACCCACCCCCTGTATTCATCAAACCTTGCTCCTTCAGATTACAACTTCTTCTGATTGATGCCACACACACTTTTTGAGCAGCACTTCAAAACATTTGAAGAAGTGGAAAATTGAGTCTCTGAATGGTTTGCTTCAAACCAAGAAAAGTTCTATTGTTAGGGTATCTACAAATTACCTGAAATATGGGGGCGATGTGTAACTAGCGATGGACATTACTTTGAATAAAGCACTTTTGATGTTTCACTTGAAATTAGCATGTCTTAAAAACTAACACCATTTCCCCTAAGAACAGGAACAAGACAGGGATGCCCACTCTCACCACTCCTGTTCAACATAGTACTGGAAGTATTAGCCATTGCAATTAGGCAAGAAGAAGAAATAAAAGGCATCCAAATTGGAAAAGAGGAAGTAAAACTGTCCTTATTTGCAGATGACATGATATTATACATACAAAACCCTAGAGACTCCATCAAAAAACTACTAGACTTAATACATGAATTTGGCAATGTAGCAGGATACAAAATTAACCCCAAGAAATCTGAGGCATTTCTATACACCAATAGTGAACTTTCAGAAAGAGAGATTAGAAAAACAATCCCATTTACTATCGCACCAAAAAAATTAAGATACCTAGGAATAAACTTAACTAAAGAGGTTAAAGACCTCTACTCAGAAAACTACAGGACGTTGAAAAAAGAGATAGAGGAAGACATAAACAGATGGAAGAACATACCATGTTCTTGGATTGGTAGAATCAACATCATTAAAATGTCCATACTACCCAAAGCAATCTATACATTCAACGCACTTCCCATTAAAATACCAATGGCCTTCTTCAAAGATCTAGAACGAACTCTCCAAAAATTCATCTGGAATAAAAAAAGACCCCGAATAGCTGCAATGATCCTGAGAAAGAACAAAGTAGGTGGGATCTCAATGCCAGATATCAAGCTGTATTACAAAGCCACTGTCCTCAAAACTGCCTGGTACTGGCACAATAACAGACATATAGATCAGTGGAATAGAATAGAGAGTCCAGAAATTAGCCCGAACCAATATGCTCAATTAATTTTTGACAAAGGAGGCATGACCATACATTGGAGCCAAGATAGTCTCTTCAATAAATGGTGTTGGGAAAATTGGACAGATACATGCAAGAAAATGAAACTAGACCACCAACTTACACCATACACAAGAATAAACTCGAAATGGATAAAGGACTTAAATGTACGACAGGAAACCATAAAAATTCTAGAAGAATACAAAGGCAACAAAATCTCAGACATATGCCAAAAGAATTTCTTCACTGATACAGCTCCTAGGGCAGTTGAAACTAAAGAGAAACTGAACAAATGGGACTACATCAAAATAAAAAGCTTCTCACAGCAAAAGAAACCATCAAAAAAACAACAAGAAAACCCACCTCGTGGGAAAA
>NW_005872546.1:14221-15823 GCF_000147115.1 Myotis lucifugus
CAATAATTCCTCCCCAACCCCGCCTTCTTTGCCCTTTTTTAGGGATAATTTTCCCCCTGTTAAAAGGCATAAAAGTTCCCCAATTTGGTCCCCTTTTAAGCCCCCCTCCTAAATTTTGATTTCAGTGCTACCGGTTCCCAAACCCCCCCCCGGTGCGTCCAAAGTAACTTCTACCCCCTCCCCCTAAAAAAAAAAAAAAAAAAAAGAAATTAGCATGTCTCTCTGGCATCACTAAATAGGCCGTTATTAACCGGTACACCTAGTGCAGTGGTCGGCAAACTGTGGCTCGGCAAACCACGGCTCTTGAAAATCATGTGGCTCTTTGGCCCCTTGAGTGTGGCTCTTCCACAAAATACTGGCTCTTCCACAAAATAAATACTTCTGGGCATGGGCCACCAAGTTCAATCGCACTGTCCATGTGCGCCCACACATGGTATTTTGTGGAAGAGCCACACCCAAGGGGCCAAAGAGCCGCATGTGGCTCTCGAGCCGTGGTTTGCCAACCATGGATCTAGTGTATAGACACAGACTTAGTATGGTACTTTGGGCAATGAGTGCATACTGCATTGTGTAGATGTTGTTTCATTGTGCTTTACACATTATACTTGTATGATTTTATTAACCAACTACAGGCTAGTGCACAGATTCGTGCACTGATGGGGTCTCTAGGCCTGACCTGTGCCCTGTCACAATCCAGGACCCCTTGGGGGATGTCTGAGAGCCAGTTTCAGCCTGATGTCTACAGGCCAGGCTGAGGGACCCCACCAGTGAGCACCGGGCCTCTAGTATGCATATAAGATCTTTGGTTAATCTCTTCCCATCCTCCCTACTTCCTTCTGAGATTCATCAGTCTGTTCCATGTTTCCATGCCCCATGCCTGTGTGTTGAGTGTCTGCCCCCTAGTGGTCATTGAATTTCATACCTACAGGCTGGTCAGTCAGCCAGTCACTTAGGCTTTTATATAAATAGACTAGAGGCCCGGTGCACAAAAATTTGTGCACTCGGGGTGGGTAGAGTGGTCCCTCAGCCTGGCCTGTGCCCTCTCGCAGTCTGGGACCCCTCAGGAGATAACGACCTGCTTGCTTAAGCCTGCTCCTGGGTGGCAGAGGGCAGGCCCAATCCCTAGGTGCAGCCCCTGGTTGGGCTCAGAGCACGGCTGATTGGGGAGTTCGGGCGCCGCTCCCTGTCATGCACAGAGCAGGGCAGATTGGGAGGTTGTGATGCCACCCTCAGTCACGCTGAGGGTAGGGCCGATTGGGGGGTTGCGGCACCACCCCCTGTCACGCACAGAGCAGGGCCAATCAGGGGGATGGGGCCCTGCCCCCTGTCATGCACAGAAAAGGGCCAATCAGGGGGTTGGGGGGCTGCCCCCTGTCACTCACAGAGCAGGGCCGATCTGGGGGTTGGGGCGTTGCCCCCTGTCACGCACAGAGCAGGGCCCATCAGGGGGGTTGGGGCTCTGTACCCTGTCACGCACAGAGCAGGGCCAATCAGGGGGTTAGGGCGCTGCCCCCTGTCATGCACAGAGCAGGGACCATCAGGGGGTTGGGGATCTCCCCCCTGTCATGCACAGAGCAGGGCTGATCAGGGGTTGAGGACGCT
>NW_005872546.1:15923-17436 GCF_000147115.1 Myotis lucifugus
GAGCAGGGCGGATCAAGGGGTCTTTGGCGCTGCACCCTGTCACACTCAGGGCAGGGCCAATGGGGAGGTTATGGCTCTACCCTGTCACACACAGATCAGGCCCTCTTAGGGGGAGGGGGGTTGGGGTGCCGCACCCTGTCACACACAGAGCCACAGGGTGATCAGGGGATTGAGGAGCTCCCCCCTATCAGGCACAGAGCAGGGCTGATCAGGGGGTTGGGGCGCCTTCCCCTGTCATGAACAGAGCAGGACGGATAGGGAGGTTGTGGCCCCGCCCCCTGTCACTCACAGAGCCGCAGGGCGATCAGGGGGTTTGGGCGCTGCCCCTGTCACACTGATACCAGTGCTGGGAGCCTCGCTGCTCTGCTGATCCCGGTGATGGGAGGCATATGACCCTTTTACTATATAGGATAGAGACCTGGGAGCCGGCTGGTTTGCCCTGAAGGGTGTCCTGGATCAGGGTGGGGGTCCCCAATGCTGTGCCTGGCCAGCCTGGATGAGGGGATGATGGGTGTTTGCAGCTGGTCACACACCCTTCAGGGTGGGGGTCCCCACTGGGGTGCCTGGCCAGTCTGGGTGAGGGGCTGAGGGCTGCTTTCAGGCTGGCGGTTTTTGACTGAAGCTCCCAACCGCTCCTTTTTTTCTTTTTTCTTTTTTTATTCTGGGCCAGCTTTAGCTCTGGCTCTAACTCTGAGGCTTCCGCTGCTGATTGCTTTCTATTATTGAAACAATGTATAACTCCAGCTCTGAAATCCCGGCTTGCTGAAAGCTGGTTTCTGGGGTTTTGTTTAGCTTCTATATTTGTTACAAAGTTTCTTAGAGTTGCAGCTCAGAGGCCGGCAAGTCAGGCGGGGAACGTTGGACTCTGCAGTCACTGGAGCAAGCAAGCCTCATGTTTGCTTCCAGCTGCCTGGCTGCCAGCCGCCATCTTGGCTGACAGTTAATTTGCATAAGGATATGCTGATTAGCCAATGGGAAGGGTAACGGTCGTATGCTAATTACCATGCTTCTCTTTTATTAGTGTAGATGTCACCTCAATAAATCCAATAAAAATTATAAAAATTACTAAAAAATAACTCATTTATTTTCATCATTGATGAATCCTTTGACTTTTAGGAATGAAAAATAACAAACTCTAAGTCATTCTCTCTGTAAGAGAACACCTCCAAAACACTGCTATGCTAAAAATAAATAAAAATCATACAATATAAAAATGACTGTGAATTTAAAAGAAAGGCACAGCATAGTAATATGGGAGAATGGTTTGAAGGGGCTCAATTTTCTACTTGTAGAAAATTAAAGCTACCCTTACTACATAAAATATAATTTTAGATACTTTAATCACTCTCTGGTAGCCACTGTAGAAAATACTAGACTTTAAAAAATGTATTTTGGAGTATAATAAATGTTAGGTATACTGGAATTAGGAAGAAAATGAAGACAAGCTTATGGAGGATTTTGGACCTCAAAAGAATATATATAGATAGATAGATAGATAGATAGATAGATGATA
>NW_005872546.1:18331-56977 GCF_000147115.1 Myotis lucifugus
TTCAAATTAAAGGAATTGGTAAACAGCCTGGTCTTTCAAAAGAGAGGAATTGAAGCAAGTCTAGCGGTGGAAAAACCTTAATTGGAGTTGCAGACAAATGATAACTCACAACCACCATCACCATCACCCCTCAAAGTCCATCTCTTCTGATATAATTTTCCAAGTTATCGGTACAGATTGGTCAAGCATGGAAGGACGTTTACCCCTAGGTGCATTGATGCAAGGCAGGTAGACTAGCAATGACTTGGCTGGTCTGGTTGACATGCCAACATATTTGGCCAGAAAATAGAACCTCTTTTCAAAGGAAGAAGAAAAAACTACTAGTAAGATGAAACCAACAGCAACTATAATCTATATCTTAGCTTCTTTGAACTTGTAGACAGACAGGTGCATATGCAGTTCTTATACATGCATTTGCAGAGGGAAAGATGGAGCACAAACTGAACAGTTTCAAGGTAATACATGTTTATACAGTTGTACAAAATGCCACAGTGTAGTTTTAAGCTTTAATAATTTCAGAAGGATAAATGCTACAAATTATAAAGACCATCATGTAAAATGGGAACTATTTGAATTTCCTGTCTCCTGTATAGTTTTGTGAATGTTACATAACTCATTTAATTTTCTTTTTGTTTCTGAGCCTCTGTAAAAACACAAAATTTTAAAATGATCTTTGAAAATGTGGAAAGTTAAACAAGCATAAAAACCTACAAATAATTAAATATGCAAATTGTGTTTTTCACAAGTTGGTAGCTTTTGCCCCTCTAAATTTATTAAGCATAAATACTCACTGTGACATTTTGGACACCTATATATATACTCATATCAGAATATTTTGAAACTGTTCATTTTGTGCTCCATCCTTCCCCATGGATATGTTTGCATAAGAAGTGTATATGCACCTGTGTGCCCACAAGTACATAGAAAGTAAGGGGTCGGTTATAGTTGCTTTTGATTCCATTACTGCAGTACCTTATTTTCTCTCAAAAATATCTATCTTCCAGCCAAATAATCATGCAAGTCAATATATGATAGGGAGATGTTGCAAAGCGGTATATCTTCATTTAAAGAAAGATTTAGAAAAGTTTGTAAAATTGTTAAAAAGACCAATTTCATGAAAATGCAGGAGTCAGTGCAGGGGAGGGGTACTAGAATCTGTACTATTAAATCCTGCAGTGTCTACACTCTTGCATCAAGCATGTTTATGGATGACATAAGTGTGGGTATAATAAAAGAAGTAGGAGAGAGGGTAAGGCAGTATCTGGGATGGTGTGTTCTGTTTCTGGTCCCTCAATCTTAGCATTAAAAGGGGTTGTCTGCTCAGATGGGTGGTGTGGTCGCAGAGATGGTGTTGGTAGAAATGGAAAAAAGGTTGGATACTGTGTCTGTTGATGAGAATGGAGCCTCCTAGGTGGAGTCTAACCTGCTTCACTTCCTCTCTTTTAGGGCTGAGAAAAAGTCTGTTTAGTTGTTCAAGTTGGTCTTCCTGTCAAAATGTTTTTCCTCCTGGCAACGTAATGTTGCTTTCATCAGTTTTTGTTCTTCCTCTTAAGGCTTTTGTATTTCATACAAGCCATGGCTCGATGAAACACATGGCAGCTGAAGCCCTCCCTGATGCCGTTCTCCACGTGCTCCTGAAGGAGCGCCAGGCTAGGGAATACGTGGCAGCAAGCCATGCACCTGAACCCTCTGTGAAGGACCTTCCACAATGGGACCCTGCGATAACCCCCCAGATTTGGAGGTCTGGGGCTACAGTCAGCCTTCTTCCCCTCCCCTTGGGCTCGACTGTCTACACTGGGCTCAGGGTCAATTAGCAGATTCTTCCCAGGCATATGAGAGAGGGGGACATCTTTGTGGACCTCTTCAATATAGGTCATTTCTTCCATTTTGGTCTTCTTTGAGGGAGGCTCCCATCCTTCCTCTGTCTCGCACAAGGCAGCCACACCCCTTTTCAGTTGTACATGCATATAGTAAATTTTCATGACCCTTCGATCTGTCCCATGTACTGAGGACATAAAGCGCTCCTTATTACTAGCTGAAGGTGAAGAACTGTAGGTAAATGAATAGTCAGAGCAACTCTTCGTTTCCACCAAGTCTTTGGGTACAGGTCTTTCCTTGATTCCTAGGACAGAAAATTTCAAACATAAAAAAAATTTAGAATGGTTTGTGTGACAGCTGTAGGAGGTCTGATGGCCATGATTTATGGAAGCAGGAGAAGTACATCTGTATGTGATATTTCAGAATTCTGTGTGTTAGTGTGCTTTACCTGAGGCATTTACATGGTTATAACTATGTGGGAACGAGGATGTGGGATTATATGTATGTACTTGTGGAGTTGTATTATACTCTGGGACATATCTGGGAATGTTTTTTGATGTTGCTTAAAGGCGATGGCTAACAAGTGTGTGCATGTTTGCTATGTGTTATGACAGCACATGTGAGTAGTGCAGGAAAGGTATCGGGTATTACTGTGAGAATGTGAGACTGAGAATGTTAGTGAAGGTGTATTTGAGTTCTCAGAATGTTCAGCTCATGAAGGTCTGAAAGGCTGGTGGATGAAGTGCCATATGGTTAGAGACACAGCAGAGGAAAATTCAATTCCTTCAGGACATGAAAGTCTTCTAGAGTTTGATGTAAGCATGTTATCTGTGTGAAGGGAATTTAAATTATTTATGGAATTAGTGTGTACATGGGTGAGTTTGTAAATGATTCTATGAAGAAATGAAGGTAAGAGTATATCTAGGTAATGCTATTAGAGATGGTGGATAAAGACCTATGTATTTGAGAGAACAAGCCAAAAGAAGGAGAAATGGGGCAATTCTATATAATAATGAGCTAATATGCAAATGGTCATTACACCTTCTCACCCTCATGCCCTTGCCCCCTCGAAGCCCAGCTGGGGTTGAGGACAGGTCAGGGGACATGAGACTATGCCCCCTGCCTGAGTAACAGTTTGGGGGACCTGAGGCTGTACCAGGGGACCTGAGGCTGCAACCCCTGCCCTGCAGGGCTTGATGGGTTGGGGCCAGCCAGGTCTGGGTCTTGTGTGATCTCAAGGATCTCATGGGAAGGTGGGGAATTGACTCTGGGTCTCCCAGCATGCCCCTGACTCTGACAGGAGAGTGATTTTCATATACATTTTACTAAATTTATTTTATCTCTGACACTTCTATTATAGAGAAAGAGCAAATAGCAATATTAAAATATTTCCTCTAATTAATTCCCCTTTAATTTGCAGGAATTTCATGCACGGAGCAACTAGTAGCTTATATGTAGGAGTACAGATGTATGATTGTGTGAGGATCCGAGTTTGTGCTCATTGGAGGGAAGGTTCTGAGTTAACTCCCATAGACATGTGAGCACAGCCCAGTAAAACCAACGACAGCTGTCCTCCTGCTGCTATATTGGAAATTTGTACTGAGGGACCTTGCCATGTTCTGGAAGGTACACTTCCTAATAGTGCCTCTGAAGAAGCCTTAGTACTAGTCATCTGCCCTGAGCCCTTTGCTGGTTTTGCGGAGAAAGTGAACTAAGCAGAGAGTAGACAGAGCAGCTGAGCTGCATCTCTTGACCAAATGCAAGTCCCACCTTTGTTTATTCCTTACCATCTTCATTAAGACGGGGAAGCTTCGATGGTGAGGAAAAACATGTGAAATATTCAGAGGAGGATGCATTTTCTCCTGCTGCCTGACTACAGCCTGGGGCCTCCATGAATGACTGAGGCACATCCTGTTGAGTTTTGCAGGGTCCTGGGTAATGGAATAAAAAAGAACATTGACATGGGGCATTTTGTGGGGTCTGTGCCATTTCAAAAACTACATGTTGGGTGCACATCACATGTCTGGAATTACCACCACACATGATAATTGCTTTCATAAAAATTAAGATGGATTTCCCATATAAAATGTCATTTACTCTAAAGTCTAAATAAACACTTATTAAAACTGTGTTTGGTGGATGCCACTGGGATTGGGTATCTTGTATGTGATATTTATGGTGATGTGTATGGATTATCATATACTCAGAAGTATGCCTGGAAAACAGTATACATGAACTAAATGTGGATATAAACTCAATTTTCTCATGAAAAATTGCACAATCAAGGGATATGTGATGCGAGTTTTATGAAACATTCTGCATGTATATCTATTTATATTACTATCTATATTGAACTACATATAGAGATGTGAAAATATATTTTTTGAATATATTAAACATTCACTGTCTCATGTCACTGTTTGTTTCATTTTTCACAAAGCTCAATGCTCATTATTTAACATATAATATTATCATGATCTCTCATGAACGTTTCTGGAAAACGTATTTTTCACATTTTTAGCAGTATGGCATAGAGCATAATGTGATTGGTGGTTAGTTCATAATGTGTTGGTTAAAACTGGGTTAAGATTTTATACTGTGATTGATTTGTTGTTTGCAAATCTGAATATGGGATAAGTTTTTTGTGACGTGGATGGTATGTGTGCTTTGTATCTGTATGTTAAGCACATATATGTGTGTACATTGCTTTTCCGCTACTGATGGATTTTTGTGTGTGTTTTACATACCTTTGTTTAGATATGGAATGTTATTACTGAGAATATTATCTTTGAAGCTAGTGGAATTTGTGTACTTGCAAAAATGTGAGGAAATAATTAAAGAATTTGAGGATGTGAAAAGCAAGTTGTCTAACAGAAAGAATCCTGGGCTTTGAAAAAATGGCATGAGTGCAGAGAAGAGTGTGTAAATTAGGTGTGCAGTAACATGAGATTGCATTAGAAAGCAAATGGTGAAAAACTGAGTTCTGAATGGGATACTATAGAATAAGCAAGCTAAGTTCTAGCAGTCTAAATGTTAAGTATTCACCAGACAGAAATGTCTATATTGAAAAGTACATGTAAAATAATGCCCCAAACATTACCTTTTCAAGTAATTCCGATGGAAAGCACCCAACTGCTCAGAAAAGTATGGTGAATGAAGAAATTACATTCATTCAATGGAATACATTGAATGAACAAACTGAAGTCACATGCAGCATGAATAAATTATACAGATACAGTGATGAGAGAAAGAAACCAGACACAAATCATATATTGTGTCCTTCAGTTTCCATACAATATAAAAAAGGATACTCATCTAGTGTGTTAGGAGTCAGAGAAATTTCATCTTTCTGTGGTACAGACAAAATGGAGAATGGAGAATTTAGATGCCTTGTGGAAGACTATAAGGAAATGACTGATAGGTGAGTGAGTGCAAACAGGTCTGATAAGAGATGACTGTGAATGTAAACTATTGGCTTTGAACATATATGAATGTGAAGGGTTCTTCGACTTGTGTATGTCTGTACTCTAACGTCCAGTTCTTGAGTATCCTACCACTTTTGCCCTCTTTCAAATTATTAGTGCTTTCACACGTTCCTCTTAATATAACATGCCATTTTCCAGATCATAGGAACATATTCTTCCATGTTTCTCTGGTGAAACTCTAATTCACTTAGTCCCTCTCCTATTATTTCCTCAAACAGAACACTGTTCCCCACTGATCTCTTTAGGTTTGCTCCAGTCCTTGTAAGTGCTTTTCCCTCAGAATGTATTGTTTCCATTGCTGATCACATTCAAGATGATGCAGATGCATTTGAGTTTTTTATGTAATCGTAAGTTGTTTTTTTTAACAACTCTTTATTGCTGAAAGTATTACATATGTGCCACTTTACCCCCATTGTCCTCCCCATCCCACTCCTTGTGTCAACTAATGGGCAGAAACAGGCAGCTCAGCTCTGGGTTCTCTCTAGATCCCATACTCACTTTGCATCCTGTTCAATTGTCCATCCTTACCAGCATCAGTTACCTTGTCTTTATTTTTTAAAGTCTTTTTATTTTATTTTTAAAATATATTTTATTAATTTTTTTTTACAAAGAGGAAGAGTGAGGGATAGAGTGTTAGAAACATTGATGAGAGAAACATTGATCAGCTACCTCCTGCACACCCCGTACTGGAGATATACCCACAACCAAGGTACATGCCCTTGACCAGAATTGAAACTGCGACCCTTCAGGCCACAGGCCAAATTTCTATCCACTGAGCCAAACTTGTCAGGACAGTTAGCTTGTCTTTAAAAGAGATGCAGGATAAGTCATCTGAAGAAGAAGCTGCCCATGCTTTCCAGCCTGGAGTTAGGCCACTACCTTGTGTATGTGCTGCAAATTCGCTGAGAAATTAGACATATAGAGATGTGGTCCATGTTTGTTTTTTGTGTATTTGTCTGTCCTTTAAACAAACAAAAAGCTTCTGCACAGAAAAAAAATCAACAAAATGAAGAGAGAACCCATTGCATTGGAGAATATATTTACCAATGTTACATCACATAAAGGGATAATTTCTAAAATATATAAATAAATTATAAAACTAAAAACAGGAAGAATAAAGCCTAATTTAAAAATGGCAAAAACCGGAATAGACACATTTCCAAACAGGACATACAGATGGCCCATAACATATGAAAAAATGCTCAACATCACTAATCATCAGATAAACGCACAGAGAAACCACAACAAGTCCTGGTTGGTGTGGCTCAGTTGGTTGGATTTGAAGGGGATGTGAATTATTTATGGAATTAGTGTGTACATGGGTGAGTTTGAAAACGATTGTATGAAGAAATTATGGTAAGACTATATCTAGGTAATGCTATTAGAGATGGTGGATAAAGACCTGTGTATTTGAGAGAACAAGTGAAAAGAAGGAGAAATGGGGCAATTCTATATAATAAAGAGCTAATATGCAAATGGTCATTACACCCTCTCACCCTCATGCCCTTGCACCCTCAAAGCCAGGCTGGGGTTGAGGACAGGTCAGGGGACATGAGACTACGCCCCCTGCCTGAGTACCTGGTCGGCGGCCCTGAGGCTGAGCCAGAGTACCTGAGGCTGCAACCCCTGCACTGCAGGGCTTGATGGGTTGGGGCCAGCCAGGTCTGGGTCTTGTGTGATCTCAAGGATCTCATGGGAAGGTGGGGAATTGACTCTGGGTCTCCCAGCATGCCCCTGACTCTGACAGGAGAGTGATTTTCATATACATTTTACTAATTTCCTTTTATTTCTGACACTTCTATTATAGAGAAAGAGCAAATAGCAATATTAAAATATTTCCTCTAATTAATTCCCCTTTAATTTGGAGGAATTTCTTGCACTGAGCAACTAGTAGCTTATATGTATGAGTACAGATGTATGATTGTGTGAGGATCCGAGTTTGTGCTCATTGGAGGGAAGGTTCTGAGTTAACTCCCATAGACATGTAAGCACAGCCCAGTAAAACCAACGACAGCTATCCTCCTGCTGCTATATTGGAAATTTGTGCTGAGGGACCTTGCCATGTTCTGGAAGGTACACTTCCTAATAGTGCCTCTGCAGAAGCCTTAGTACTAGTCATCTGCCCTGAGCCCTTTGCTGGTTTTGAGGGGAAAGTGAACTAAGCAGAGAGTAGGCAGAGCAGCTGAGCTGCATCTCTTGACCAAACCCAAGTCCCACCTTTGTTTATTCCTTACCATCTTCATTAAGACGGGGAAGCTTCGATGGTGAGGAAACACATGTGAAATATTCAGAGGAGGATGCATTTTCTCCTGCTGCCTGACTACAGCCTGGGGCCTCCATGAATGACTGAAACTGAGGCACATCCCATTGAATATTGCTGGGTCCTGGGAAATGGAATAAAAAAGAACATTGAGAAGAGGCATTTTTGTGGGTCTGTGCCAATTAAAAACTACATGTTGTGCAGGCATTATATGTCGAGCATTAGCACTTCACATGGCAATGACTCTCACAAAAATAAAGGAGACTTTCCTATTTAAATTCCATTTACTCCAAACTATAAGTAGACACATTACATGGTGTGTTTGGTGGATGTCAATGGGAGTGGGTGTCTTGTATGTGATTTTTCTGGTGATCTATATGGATCATCAAACACTCAGAAAAATGCTTGAAGGACAGTATGTAGGAACTAGACATGGATATCAACTCGATTTTCTCATCAAAAATTGTACCAATAGTGGATATATGGTACAAGTTTTAAGATGCATTCTGCATGCATATGTATCTATATTGAGATATAAATAGAGATATGTAAAGAGATAAATATTTATTTTTGAAGAAATTAACTGCTAATTGTTCTTATGTCACTGTTCCTGTTTCATTGTTATCAAAGATCAATGCTCATTATTTACATGTTTAAAATTATCATCATGTCTCATAATTGTGTCTAATAAAAGTAGTATTCCCATTTTTAGCAGTGTGATATAGTAAATGTAACATGCTTGGTGTTTAAGTTAAACCTGGGTTAAAAAAAGTATGAAAAAAGAAGAAAAGTAAAAAATAAATAAATAAAAAGTAAATAAATAAAAAAGGTTAAAATTTAATAACGTATGATTGATTTGTTGTTGGCAAATCTGGATATAGGATGGGTTCGTATGTATGCCTGTGTGTTACTTCAACACATATTTATGTGTGTAGATTGCTTTCCTATTGTTACGCATTTGTCTGCATTTTAATACATCATGCAGTTTAGGTATGGTATGTTATTACTGAGAATATTCTCTGTAAGATTGGTGAAATTAATGTATTTGCAAAGTATGAGGAAATAACTAAAGAATGTGAGGATGTGAAAACCGAGTTTTATAAGAGAAAGAATCCTGGGCTTCGAAAAAGATGTCAGAGAGTGCAGAGAAGAGTGTGTCAGTTCACTGTGCAGTAACACGTGATTGCATTAGAAAATAAATTGTGAAAAATTGAGTTCTGAATGGATTAGACTGAATATGAAAGTCTAACCCTTAAGCATTCAGCAAACAGAAATGTAATGTTAGGAACATCAACTTTTAAGTAATCCCAGATTGAAAGCAACCAAAATACTCAGAAAAGTATAATTAATAAAGAAATTATATTTATGCTTGGTATACAGAATGAGCAGACTAACATCACATGAAGCATGAATAAATCACACAAATATAAGGATGAGAAAAAGGAACCAGTACAAAGTATATATTGTGCCCTTCTATTTACATGAAATTTGAAAACAGAAATACTCATCTAGTGTGTTAGAAGTCAGAGAAATTATAACTCCTTGTATGGTAGAGGCAAAATTAGAACATAGAGAATGCAGATGCATGTGGAAGACTATAAGGAAATGAATGATGGGAGAGTGAGTGCAAATGCAACTGATATTGGATGCCTGTGAATGTAAAACTGGGCAATTGAAAATATATGGATGTTAAGGGATCTTCAACTGGGTACCTCTGTACTCTACATCAAGTTCAGTCTTGAGTATCTACCACTTGTGTCTGTTTTAAGTTATTAGAGCTTCACACGTTCACTGTAATATAACATGCCCTTGTCTGACTCATAGGAACATACTCTTCCATTTTTCTCTGATAAAACTCTCATCCCTTTAGGTCCTCTCCTATTATTTCCTCAAACACTGTTCTGCACTGATCTCCTTGCACACGCTCTAGTCCTTTTCAGTGTTTTCCCATGGAATGCATTCCATCCACAGCTGATCACATTGAAGATGATGCAGAAGTGTTTGAGTTTTTGTTCTGAGGGGCCTTTTGTTGACTAATGGGCAGAACCACTCCTCTCAACTCTGGGCTCTGTCTACATCCCCACTGCCTTTGTGAACTATTCAATAGTCCCTCCCTACCAGCCCCAGTTAGCCTGTCTTTACAAGAGGTGGAGGATAAATTGTCCGAAGAAGAGGCCTTCCATGCTTGTTATCTGTGTATTTTTCCGTCTATTAAACAAGCAATAAGAGTCCACTATGTGACGTGTTCAGTGAACACAAGGCCCCCTCTTCATAAAATGTGTAAAATGGTTCCCATGAAAATATTAAATGCACAGAAATAGGCGTTGCGTCAATATGTGTCATGGGTGACTGGGTTTGCACAAAGAAGTTTATTTTTAAATGGAACAGAGACTGCTGTCTCCTTTCTACCTGGACATACAACTATGTTGACTTACCAATTTTCCTTGCAGGTAGTTCTCACCATGAAATGACATTCATACAATGAAAAATGAGTGGAAATTACATGTGCCACTAACAAGCATCGCCATACAAACCTGCTATGTGCCCCTCCATGATCTTCCGTTTCCGTGCTGACTGGGACACGGGCATATTAAGGGCTCCAAGATAGGAAACATTTTGTTGTAATTGATGGAATCCTAGGAAAGATACTTGCAAACATAAGAAAACTAGAATGTCTTTGTGGGGGGAAAGGGCTGTGGGAGGTAAGATGTCCATGCCCTGTGTGAACATGGAGAGTGAAATTACATCCATGTGTGATATTTCAGAATTCTCTGTGTGATATGCCTCACGTGAGGTGTTTACATGGTATAACTATGTGTGTGGTTTGCTTTATTTGAGGTATTTACGTGGCATAATTATGAGGAGATAGTCTTGCATATATGTTTGTGTGAGTTGTATGGATGTTCTGGGATATATCCCAGGAGTGTTTTTGATGTTGGTAAAGGGGATGGTAAAAGTCTTGGACGCTGAAGTAGCTTGTGGATGAGAAACATAGAAGATCAAAGTTCATTTCCTTTAAGACAAATGAATTTTCAATTGTTTGACCAAGAATGAGGGATGTAAGACAGATTATCTGTGTTATTGCATGTAAATTATTTTTAGATTTAGTGAGGAATGGGTGAAGGAATCAAGGTAAGAGTATGTCTAGGTAATGCTAATAGAGACTGGGAAGGCACGTGTGGAATGAAGTCCTGTGTATTTAAGAGAAAAAGTTAAAAGGAGAAATAGGGACTTACCTGGTATGAAGGAGTACAGATGTGTGAGTGTGTGAGGAGAATATCAGTTTGTGCTCACCTGAGGGGCAGGTTTTTAGGAAATCTGCATACACATATCAGCACTGTCCACTACCACAGCCACAGCTGTCCCAGTGCTGTTATGCTGGAAATGTGTGCTGAGCGACCTTGCCCTGTCCTTGAAGGCACACTGCCTACTTGTCCCTCTGCAGAACCCTTAGTACTAGTCTGTCTGCCCTGAATCCCTTTCCTGTTTTTACTGGGAAAGTGAAATTAGTAGAGACTGGGCTGAGCAGCTCAGCTGCATCTCCTGACCAAGCTCAGATCCCGCCTTTGTATATTCCTTACCATCCTCATCATGATGGGGAAGGTTGTATGCTTGAGGTATACAGGTGAAAGATTCAGAGGAGGATGTATTTTCTCCTGCTGCCTGACTACAGCCTGGGGCCTCCATCAATGACTGAGGCACATCCTGTTGAGTTTTGCATGGTCCTGGGTAATGGAATAAAAAAGAACATTGAGATGTGGCATTTTGTGGGGCCTGTGCCATTTCAGAAACTACATGTTGGGTGCACATTACATATCAGGCATTACTAACACACATGATAATTGCTTTCATAAAAATTAAGATGGATTTCCCATATAAAATATCATTTACTCTAAAGTCTAAATAAACACTTATTAAAACTGTGTTTGGTGGATGCCACTGGGATTGGGTATCTTGTATGTGATATTTATGGTGATGTGTATGGATTATCATATACTCAGAAGTATGCCTGGAAAACAGTATACATGAACTAAAATGTGGATATAAACTCACTTTTTTCATGAAAAATTGTACAATTAAGAGATATGCGGTGCGATTTTTATGAAGCATTCTGCATGTATATCTTTATATATTGATATCTATATTGTACTGTATATAGAGATGTGAAAATATATTTTTTGAATATATTAACCATTCACTGTCTCATGTCACTCTTTCTGTTTCATTGTTCACTAAGCTCAATGCTCATTATTTAACTGTATAAGATTATCATCATCTCTCATGAACCTTTCTGATAAACGTATTTTTCACATTTTTAGCAGTATGGTATAGAACATAATGTGATTGGTGTTTAGTTCATAATGTGATGGTTAAAACTGAGTTAAGATTTTATGCTGTGATTGATTTGTTGTTTGCAAATCTGAATATGGGATAAGTTTTGTGTGACATGGATGGTATGTGTGCTTTGTATCTGTATGTTAAGTACATATATGTGTGTACATTGCTTTCCTATACTGATGGATTTTTGTGTGTGTTTTACATATCCTGTTGTTTAGATATGGAGTGTTATTACTGAGAATATTATCTTTGAAGCTAGTGGATTTGTGTACTTGCAAAAATGTGAGGAAATAATTAAAGAATTTGAGGATATGAAAAGCAAGTTGTCTAACAGAAAGAATCCTGGGCTCTGAAAAAATGGCATGAGTGCAGAGAAGAGTGGTAAATTAGGGGTGCAGTAACATGAGATTGTGTTAGAAAGCAAATGGTGAAAAACTGAGTTCTGAATGGGCTACTATAGAATAAGCAACTAAGTTCTAGCAGTCTAAATGTTAAGTATGCACCAGACAGAAATGTCTCCATTGAAAAGTACATGTAATATAATGCCCCAAACATTACCTTTTCAAGTAATTCAGATGGAAAGCACCCAACTGCTCAGAAAAGTATGATGAATGAAGAAATTACATTCACGCAATGGTATACATTGAATGAACAAACTGATGTCACATGCAGCATGAATAAATTCTACAAATACAATGAGAGAAAGAAACCAGACACAAAGCATATATTGTGTCCTTCAGTTTCCATACAATTTAAAAACAAGGATACTCATCTAGCGTGTTAGGAGTCAGAGAAATTTCATCTTTCTGTGGTATAGACAAAATGGAGCATGGAGAATTTAGATGCCTTGTGGAAGACTATAAGGAAATGACTGATAGGTGAGTGAGTGCAAATAGGTCTGATAAGAGATGACTGTGAATGTAAACTATTGGCTGTGAACATATATGAATGTGATGGGGTCTTCGACTTGTGTATGTCTGTACTTTACCTAAAGTTCAGTTCTTGAGTATCCTACCACTTTTGCCCTGTTTCAAATTATTAGTGCTTTCACACGTTCCTCTTAATATAACATGCCATTTTCCAGATCATAGGAACATATTCTTCCATGTTTCTCTGGTGAAACTCTAATTCACTTAGTCCCTCTCCTATTATTTCCTCAAACAGAACACTGTTCCCCACTGATCTCTTTAGGTTTGCTCCAGTCCTTGTAAGTGCTTTTCCCTCAGAATGTATTGTTTCCATTGCTGATCACATTCAAGATGATGCATATACATTTGAGTTTTTTATGTAATGGTAAGTTGTTTTTTTTAACAACTCTTTATTGCTGAAAGTATTACATATGTCCCACTTTACCACCATTGTCCTCCCCATCCCACTCCTTGTGTCAACTAATGGGCAGAAACAGGCAGCTCAGCTCTGGGTTCTGTCTAGATCCCATCCTCACTTTGCATCCTGTTCAATTGTCCATCCTTACCAGCACCAGTTACCTTGTCTTTATTTTTTAAAGTCTTTTTATTTAATTTTTGAAATATATTTCATGCCAAAACCGGTTTGGCTTAGTGGATAGAGCATTGGCCTGCGGACTGTAAGGTCCCAGGTTTGATTCTGGTCAAGGGCATATACCTGGGTTGCAGGCACATCCCCCGGAGGAGATGTGCAGGAGGCAGCTGATCGATGTTTCTCTCTCATCAATGTTTCTAACTCTCTATCTCTCTCTTTTCCCCTCTGTAAAAATTCAATAAAATATATTTTGAAAATATATATATTTTATTATTTTTTTTTTACAGAGAGGAAGAGTGAGGGATAGAGAGTTAGAAACATCGATGAGAGGAACATTGATCAGCTACCTCCTGCACACCCTGTACTGGAGATATACCCACAACCAAGGTACATGCCCTTGACCAGAATTGAACATGGGACCCTTAAGTCCACAGGCCGAATTTCTATCCACTGAGCCAAAATTGTCAGGACAGTTCGCTTGACTTTAAAAGAGATACAGTATAAGTCATCTGAAGAAGAAACTGCCCATGCTTTCCAGCCTGGAGTAAAGCCACTGCCTTGTGTCTGTGCTGCAAATTTGCTGAGAAATTATACATATAGAGATGTGGTCCATGTTTGTTTCTTGTGTATTAATCTGTCCTTTAAACAAACAAAAAGCTTCCATACAGAAAAAAAATTAATAAAATGAAGAGAGAACTCATTATATGGGAGAATATATTTACCAATGTTACATCACATAAAGGGATAATTTCCAAAATATATAAATAAATTTTAAAACTAAAAACAGGAAGAATAAAGCCTAATTTAAAAATGGCAAAAACCGGAATTGACACATTTCCAAACAGGACATACAGATGGCCCATAACATATGAAAAAATGCTCTACATCACTAATCATCAGATAAATGCTCAGAGACACCACAACAAGTCCTGGTTGGTGTGGCTCAGTTGGTTGGATTTGATTCCCAGTCAGGGAACATACCCAGGTTGGAGATTTGATACCAATTTGGGGAGTGTGCAGGTGGCAGCCTATAGATGTGTCTCACAACTCTCTCTCTCTCTCTCTCTCTCTCTCTCTTTCTTTCTCTCTCTCTCTCTCTCTCTCTCTCTCCCATTATCTCTCTCTCCCATTATCTAAAAAAATTGTTATTTTTTAGATTTGACCTCCTATCTGCCAGCATAACTACCATCAATAAATCAAACAATTTTCAGTTAGAATGTAGAAAAAAATGGCACCCTAGTGCACTGCTGGAGGGAATGTAGACTGGTGCAGCCACTGTGGAAAACACTATGGAGTTTCATTAAAAATTTAAAATGCAACTGCCTTTTGACCCAGTGATTTCACTTCTGGGAATATATCCTAAGAAAATCGAACCCCCAATTTGAAAGAATATATGCACCCTTATGTTCATTGTAGCATTATTTACAGTAGCCAAGATATGGAAACATCCAAAGTGTATATCAGTAGATACATTTTTTAAAAATCTGTGGTACATTTACTCAATGAAATACTATGCAGTCATATAAAAAAGAAGGAAATCATACCTTTTGCAACAGCAAGGATGGACATGGAGATTATTGTGCTAAGTGAAATAAGCCAGTCAGAGAAAGACAAATAGCATATGATCTCACAGGTGGCATCTATTGAACAAAATAAACTGACAAACAAAATAGAAACAGAGGCATGGAGACATGGAACAGACTAAAAGATATCAGAGAGGATGAGGGGGGAGATGGGATGAAAGAAGATTAAAAGTTTAGCCAAAGAACATATATGTATGACCCGTAAATGCAGACAACAGTGTTGTGATGGCCAGAAGAAAAGATGTCAGTGTAGGCGGAGGTGCTAAAGGTGAAGCGGGGGAGGGAGAATGGGAACATCTGTAATAGTGTAAACAATAACTATAAAGTAAAAAGACGATATAAAGCAATAAAATTATATGATAACAATACTAATAAAAAGGGTTTACTATGTGAAAAGTTCAGTGGACACACACATGGGCTCAACCTTCCTGGACAGCGTAACAGGCTTTCTATGAAAAGTATTATATGTGCACTCTAATTTACTGTAACAATAAATATCATGGGTTTGCACAAAGAAGGCTATTTTTAAATGGAACAGAGTCTTCTGTCTTCTTTCTATCTGGACATACAACTATATTCTACTTATCACCTTTTCTTGCAGGTAGTTTTGACCATGTGGTTATGTTTCTAAAAAGAAATGACATGTGCCCCTTCCAGACACTGTCTCACACACCTCCTATGTGCACCTCCATGGTCCTCCCTTTCCTAGCTGAGTGGGAGGTTGATATCCTGGGCTCTATTTGAAAGCTGCATGTTAATGATAACAAAGTTCACCTCAGCTCAGGCCCATAAATTATCTCATGGAAGAGACTTGCCTTGAGGCCTGCACACATGTGCTGATTTTTCATATAAGCAAGAAATAGATCCATTTGTATATCAGTCACTAAAGCAGTGTTTCTCAACCTTCCTAATGCCGCGACCCTTTAATACAGTTCCTTATGTTGTGGTGACCCCCAATTTCATTGTTACAAATTGAACATAATTAAAGTATAGTGATTAAACACAAAAACAATGTGTAATTATATATGTGTTTTCCCATGGTCTAGGCGACCCCTGTGACAGGGTCATTCGACCCCCAAAGGGGTCGCGACCCACTGGTTGAGAACCGCTACACTAAAGGCTTATCTACTCTAATGAAGTAGAAATATTATATGTTTTTGAGAGAGAAAAAATTGGAACGGGTACATAACATATGAGCAATTATGTTGGATTAATTCCTATTTTTCTCTGACTTATTTATGTTCTGCTAGTATATGTGTGTATGTGTGAATAAGTTTGAATGTCTCATAGTTTATGTTCAGTAACCTCTCTAAACATGCACTGATAGTTTTTGAAAGTGGAATGAAGACAGCCTTTTCTGAAGGTCCACTGGAGGATGCAGAAATCCCAAACAAGTTAGAAATATCAGTCCTCTTTAGACTGTGAGCTCCCATTGGAACTTTGGGGTTGGCTCCAATCTGCACCCTCCCACCACTGAACAATGGTTCTTCTGCTTAGTGGTTACTTGTTTACTTTTAATCTCCATAGTAACCAAATTATTTAAATTTTCCATTTATCCCAGAAAGAGCCAAATTATTTCTTTACTTTAACCATTATTGTAAAAGGTGTTTTGTTTGTGTTTTTGTGTGTTTGTGCATCCCATTTATTTTTACATTTCACATAGGAGTCCCACATTTACATCTTAATAGTGTACATTTCTGAAATTATACTCTTCTTATACAACCAGTTTTCAGTGTTCAAAGTTATTTTCTGTTTCTCCCTTTCCCCCCTCTCTCTTTGTTTCCCCTTGTCCTTTCTCATTGCCTCTCTCTTTCTGTCTCCCTCTCTCTCTCTCTCAAACTTTCTCTACCACCCTCCTCCCTGCCTTCATCTCTCCTCTTTTCTCTTCCTTCCTCTCCCTCTATAGCTCTCTCCCCATCTCCTGTCTCCCTCCCTCTCTCAAACTTTCTCTCCCATTCTCACTCCCTGCCTTTGTCTTTGTGCATCCCATTTTTTCTTACATTTCACATAGGAGTCCCACATTTACATCTTAATAGTCTACATTTCTGAATTTATACTCTTCTTATACAACCAGTTTTTTGTTGTTGTTTTTTTTAAAAATATATTTTATTGATTTTTTTACAGAGAGGAATGGAGAGAGATAGATTGTTAGAATCATCGATGAGAGAGAAACATCGATCAGCTGCCTCCTGCACATCTCCTATTGGGGATGTGCCCGCAACCCAGGTACATGCCCTTGACCGGAATCAAATCTGGGACCTTTCAGTCCGCAGGCCGAAGCTCTATCCACTGAGCCAAACCGGTTTTGGCCACAACCAGTTTTAAGTGTTCAAAGTTATTTTCTGATTCTCCCTTTCACCCCTCTCTCTCTCTGTTTCCCCTTATCCTTTCTCATTGCCTCTCTCTTTCTGTCTCCCTCTCTCTCTCTCAAACTTTTTCTCCCACCCTCCTCCCTGCCTTCCTCTCCCTCTATAGCTCTCTCCCCATCTCCTGTCTCCCTCTCTCTCTCAAACTTTCTCTTCCATTCCCCCTCCCTTCCTTTGTATCTCCTCTTTCCCTTGCTTCCTCTCCCTCTATATCTCTCTCCTCATCTCCTGTCTCCCTCCCTCTCTCAAACTTTCTCTCCCATTCTCACTCCCTGCCTTTGTCTCTCCTCTTTCCCTTCCTACCTCTCCCTCTAGAGCTCTCTCCCCATCTATCCATCTCTCCCTCTCTCCTTCCCTTCCTCATCACAACTAGGAATTCTCTAGCCCCATTTCTTTAGAAAACATTACCTGATTACCCTATGCATTGAGAATGTGCTTAACACATACCTCTTGACATCCTTGCAGTTTTGATGAAATACTTACTTTCCAGATGTTTCTTTTTTTCTTTATGTTTCATGGTTGAACTCTGTAAAGGGTCACTCAAATCAAGTACCTTTCTCCCCAAACTCTACTCTCAGAGTGTAAGTTGATGATGACAAAGAATCAAATTAAAATAAGTACAATTGATATAAACAAATTACAATTAATAACAAGTCACTTGAGAGACTTCTCCCTCACCAATCACTATTCTGACCAGTGCCTAGGACACCACCAGGACAGTTATGATGCCAATCATCACTGTGGCTTCAGCAGTGTTCTATGACCTGTGCATGACATCAGTGCACTCCAGGCACCAGCTAGTATTCATAGGACTGCAGGACTGCCACATCCACGGACCACAGTGATCCCTTTTTATCCAATGGAAACTCTGCCATGAACTTGAAAGTCTTTTAATCCTTTACTCCATGTCAATAGGAGAGGATAGATGACTTGAACTAAACAAGGCAATTATTTTCTGTGTCTAGGATAATCACATTACTATGTCTCCCCAATGGTGAGGCTAAGCAGTACCAGAGAAAAGTAGGCTTAGAATCATGCTTGTCTCACAGAAAATACTGTTGTCCTTTATATCCTATTTAACTATTGTACAAACATAATTATATGTGAGGTGTATATTGGTGTATATGTGTGGATTTGAAAACATCTCATAATTCCTTACAATCCAAACATTTATTGAGTATCCCCCACTATTATTAATAGTCTCATATATTTGTACAACAAGCCATTGTCACTTTTGCTACTCTTTTCCTTATTATTTCCCCAGAGGCTTAGGGAAAGAGGAAGCCTCTGGCCCTTGTCAAGAATCCTGTTCTTGTCAAGCCCAAAGGTCTTATTTTTCAGGCTTCTATTCTAGGCCTCAGGCTATAGCTTCAAGAAACAGATGGGATTTATACAGGGTTTGAACTCTATACAGTTGCTCCATTCTACATCCCACCCACCTCAGAATATGCCTCCTCCCTTACAAGAATTCTGTGTTTATTTCCAAACCATATGTTACATTAAAGCCAGGCCATGACTTAGCCTTCTTCAGTCTTCTTTACCCCTAATAGAACCTGCCTCTGGGTCTTACCCCACCTAACCTAGGACAGTATTTTTCAGTGCTTGAAAACACACCAACACACTATTAGAAAAATGCATAAAGTCAATTTTGTGCTTACAAATGCTCATAATAATGGTGTCAATATTTCTGGATCCCTAATGCCACTGCTGTTCTTGACCAATAGGGAACTTTGCCTTATTACTTTCAACCATGAGTCTTGAAGAATGAAAATAGAAAGCCTTAGACCCTAAAATAGGATTACATCTGTATACTTGGTTTCACACCCCTGGTTAATAGTGAATTTAAAGTAAAAAATTTACAGAACAAAGAATCCCTTTGGTTTCAAGTATGTTATATACACATTATTGGATAATCAATGCTCTTGTCCTCAGCGCCATTAATTTTTAATAGACTAAGATTAAGACTGCATATTTCTCTATAGTAAGTAGTCAATAAAATTACAATAATTTTCAAACTAGGTGTCAAATCTAATAATGAAGAAATGAAAACTATGCTTTGGAAAGTTGTGGTGTCTCAAGATTTACTGTGAAATGCGGGGAAATCATGAGATGTCTGATTTACATAAAAAATACCAAAAGCTTTGTTTTCTTGTAAAACACAAAGTAAGAGGATTTACCAATTTGACATCTAAGCCTGGGTCAAATTCCAATCTCCCAATGACACTGTAGAGAATATCACACATATCCGAGATACATGTAAGCTCTTAGAACAATTTCATATTATAGAGGTTTATTTATTGTATTGATTTTAAAAATATGTTTTATTGATTTAAAGGAGAGAGGAAGAGAGAGAAACATCAATTAGCTGCCTCATGCATGCCCCACACTGGGGACCAAGCCTTCAATCTGATTACTTGCCTTGGCTCAGAATTGAACAAAAAACTTTTGGGTACATTGGATGATGCCCTACCAACTGAGCCACACTGGCCAGGGAATATATTGAGGTTTATATTTTAAAAGACTATTTAGCTTAATGGTACAACCAATGCATAAAATGACTTCTTTACCAGCATTAAAAGAAACTATCAAGCCCTGGCAGATTTTGCACAGTGCTTGGAACATTGGTCTTGGGACCAAAGGGTCATGGTCTGATTCCAGCTGTAAGGCATATACCTCGGTCACAGGCTCAAATTTGGGAACTGGTAGGCATGTTTGTGGGAGGCAACTAATCAATCTTTCTCTCTCACATCAAGCTTTCTCTCTGTCTCTCTCCCACTCCAAACTCTCTCTAAAAATAAAATAAGTGGGATCACTGGGTCAAATGGGAGCTCCATTTTTAGTTTTTTGAGGAAACTCCATACCGTTCTCTACAGTGGCTGTACAAGTCTGCTTTCCCACCAGCAGTGCACGAGGGTTCTTTTTTCTCTGCATCCTTGCCAACATTGTCCTTTGTTGATTTGTTGATGATAGCCACTCTGACAGGTGTGAGATGGTACCTCATTGTTTTTTTTTGATTTGCACCTCTCAGGTGATTAGTGACTTTGAACATGTTTTCATATGTTTCTTGGCCTTCTCTCTGTCTTCTTTCGAAAAGTATCTTTTTAGGTCTATTGCCAATTTTTGGATTGGGTTGTTTATCTTCCTTTTGTTAAGTTGTATGAGTTCCCTGTAAATGTTGGAGATTTAACCCTTTATTGGTGAAAACAATATCAAATATGTTCTCTGATGCAGTGGGGTTTCTTGTTGTTTTGTTGGTGGTTTCTTTTGCTGTGCAAAAGCTTTTTATTTTGATATTAGTCCCATTTGTTTATTTTCTCTTTAGTTTCCATTGGCCTAGGAGCAGTATCAGTGAAGAAATTGCTTCAGTATATATCTGAGAGTTTGCTGCCTGTGGATTCCTCTAGCATTTTTATAGTTTCCCATCTTATGTTTCAGTTTTTTATCCATTTTGAGTTTATTTTTGTGTATGGTCTAACTTGGTGGTCTAGTTTCAAATTTTTGCATGTATCTGTCCAATTTTCCCAACACCACTTTTGAAAAGACTGTCTTGACTCTATTGTATGTTCATGCCTCCTTTGTCATTTGACCCAGTGATCCCACTTCTAGGAATATATCCCAAGAAACTAGAAACACCAGTTAGAAAGGTCTATGCACTCCTATGTTCACAGCAGCACAATTCACCATAGCTAAGCTTTGGAAACAGCCTAAGTGTCCATCAGCAGATGAGTGGATTAAAAAATGATGTTATATCTATACAAGGGAATACTATGCTGCAGTAAAAAAAAAAAAAGGAGTCCATTTGCAACAGCATGGATGGAGCTGGAGAGCATTATGCTAAGTAAAATAAGCCAGTCAGAGAAAGATAAATATCACATGATCTCACTCATTTTTGGATTATAATGAACATAAAGTGTTGAACAAAAACAGATCCAGAGACAGAGAAACATGGATCAGACCATCAAACCTTCGTGGGAAGGTAAGGGAGGGTGAGGGTAAGGGGGAGAGATCAACCAAAGGACTTGTATGCATGCATATAAGCCTAACCAATGGACACAGACAACAGGGGGTGAGGGCATGAGTGGGGGGTTAGAGGGGAATGGGGGGGGGGTAAGGATACATGTGTAATGCCTTAATCAATAAAGAAATTTTTTTAAAAGTAAAAAATAAGATAAAATAAAGTCCTTGGGTGAGAATTTAAAAAAAGAAAAAGGAAAGAAAAAAAACAACAACACAAACTGTTTGGAGCAGTGGTTCTCAATCTTCCTAATGCCGCTACCCTTTAATACAGTTTCTCAGGTTGTGGTTACCCCCAACCATAAAATTATTTTCATTGCTATTTCATAACTGTAATTTTGCTACTGTAAAAATATGTAATTATACATGTGTTTTCTGATGGTCTTAGGCGACCCTGTGAAAGGGTCGTTTGACCCCCAAAGGTGTCATGATCCACAGGTTGAGAACCACTGGTTTAGAGCATGAGAAAGTTGTGAGTTTTACTCTACTTGCAAGGTAAATCCTTAGCTGCCACACTTTCATGGTTGCGGGCAGAAGATACAAGTACCTTGGGACAAAGGATGCTATCTTTTATGTCCCACAAGCCAGAAGGATCATGATATTCATATTTGCTCAACTGCTGGATGTTATACTTGCTGAAGGTCTGCATGAGAGCTGACTCATCCCCTAAGTCCCACATCCTTTTATTAGTCATAGCACCAATTCATTGAAGATGATAATGCCCTTACTGCACACCCAATACATTCAGAGCTTACTGTGGGCCAAGCTCTCATTAAATGGTTTTCATTTTTCATCTGATGAAATTTTCACAATAAGATCAAGACATAGAAGCTATTGATATTTCCAGAGGAGATGATAGAACTTAAGCAGATGGGGCTTACTTACCTTAAGTCCACAGATAAGGAATCCTAGATCCCTGGTTCTAGAGCTCATAGTTGTAATCACGCTGCTAAAGCCCCTTTCCCATGATGAAGTTACTCCTACTCTGTGTACTCTCAGAAACAATCGATCAAATTTCTTCTAAAGAGAGCCCTAAAAAACACTCAAAAAGATAATGATCTGTAATTGGAATTACATTAGAACGGCACATTTTGCTATTGTATATAATTATATTGAGAATTATGTGCAAAGATAAAATATACATATTTCAATGAAAGATTATGTAATCTTCCCAAACCTTTTGTAACATTATAGTTCTTGGACCAGCAACATCACCAGGCAAGTTGCTGGCAAATTTCAGGCACCACCACCACCAAGCAATCACAAATTCTGAAAATGTGTCCAGGCAAAGTGATTTAACAAGCCCTCCTGGTGATTGTGATACATGCTAAAGAATAACTTCTGGGGAAGATTTACTGGCTTCCAAATCAGGGAAATGAGAAGCAGTTTGAAGGATATGCAGATATATCATAAAAATAGGAAAATTGATTGAGATAATCTATACAGAATGGTTATTGTTTGTTCTCTTCCAACTATTTAAAAAAAATATTCCGATATCTTCACATTTTTCTTAGCTAGATATTTGAAAACTTTTTTTCTTTTTTTTCTGGACAATCTTAAGAGCACGAAAGAAAATTCCTAAAAATGTTAAATTTAAAATGGCCTTTAAATTGAAATAAGCAATTCCTCATTTACCCCACAAGGAATGCGGGACCACAAGTCAGTAAATCCTGCTAGTAGTCACAAGGTTCCAATGGTCTTTTCTATGCTTCACTCTAAAATTGTGTACAAGCCAAAGTATAAATTAAAGTAAAAAAGGTATTCATTTCCTGACACATAAGTCTCAAATACACTCTTTCTCATAAAACTCCAGGAGGTTTTACTCCATTAAAATAAGGGAGTAGATAAAAGAAAGAGGAAAATCCCAGTGCCATTGAGTAGACCTTCCAGTAAGAGCAGAGAAAGTATATTCTGTGAGTGTAACGGTGCAGAAGACATAGCAATTAACTCTTACAGATTCTTTTACCAGTGGGAGGACTATAGCTGGAAATTATCCAAGGAAAAATGGGTTTGATAGAATATCTGATGTAATTTCATATGTAGAGAATGGCATTCAGAGAAGTTTTATATAACAATTGACATCAAACTAGAAATGGGGGGCGGGGGTGGCTCCAGAAAAATAATAGTCGAAAAAGAAAAAAAATGTGATTAGGCTAATTACATGTCTTTTTAGGAAAGAAAAATTATAGAGCCATAATAAACAAAGAATCCTATATTAAAGAAATCAGACCTTTAAAGTATCAGAGAATTTAGGTTTTCAAAAAGAAAACGAAGAGAAATCTGTGTTTGTGAAGGCACATGGACATACAGAAATGTAGATGTATATATTGTAAGTGGTAAGAAAATTAATTCTCACCTTCCATAATAGAAATCAAAATTTAATCTAAAAATTAATTTTTCCTTTCCCTCTTCCTCCTTATAAAAAGCTGTGTTTGTACTGAGATGGACTTTGTGACAAGAGTCCATCTTCTCAAGATGCCTACATTTGAATAAACCTCTGTCCTTTTTCACCAATAAATAAATAAATAAACAATAATAATAATCTAAAAATTAATAAATAGCTGCAACAGCATACTATTTAAGCACATGGCAGTAAGTGCCAAGAAAGCAAAGAGTTAAAAACAATTGTTTTGTAGTACAAAACTTACAAAATTGTTTTTATAGTTTTTTTTTAATATAATTTATTGATTTTTTACAGAGAGAAAGAGAGAGGGATAGAGAGTTAGAAACATCGATTAGAGAGAAGAATCGATCAGCTGCCTCCTACACACCCCCTATTGGGGATGTGCCTGCAACCAAGGTACATGCCCTTGACCAGAATCGAACCTGGGACCCTTCAGTCCCCAGGCCGACGCTCTATCCAGTGAGCCAAACTGGCTAGGGCTTTTATAGTTTTATATATAATTATTTGAATCATGATCATTTACCTTGATAAAAATAAAATTTATAATAAAAAATATGCAGTAAAGGGAACCAGATTACCCACTGGCCTACATAAACCAAAAAAAATGGGCAAAATATATGAAATAATAGCACTCAAAACATCAAACAGTGAAAAACTGTGATCTTAGAGTGACAAAATTAATTAAGTTCTACAGCGGCTCCATCCTACAGCCTAGAGAAAATATCATGGCCAAGGCATAGATAGAGCTTGCCCGCCTGCCTGAGTTGTGGAGACAGAGCTCAGAACCAGAGGGATCCAATGCACCTAGAGTTTGTAATGCATAGCAGAAGTAAGAGAGTTACCCAGAGAGGAGCCTGGAGATCTGCAGAGGATCCCACTCAAATATTCAGTTGAGTACTAATAAGGGAATATAAATGACAAAGCTGAGCAAGGCTATGAAAAAACAAACAAACTAAGCCCTGAAAGGACCGGAAGGAACAGCATCGGTAGTTCACACTGGGCTTTGAAAAATGCCTGTACTTAATAGCCAGAGGGGAAAATCTGAAAAGAGTGGGCATTTGATTAACCCAATAGAATTTCCCTTTCTAAATAAAGGGGATGGAATAATTTAGCCATAGAACCCTAGGAAAATATGAGCTATGATCCCACTGACAGTTTAACAGCAGGACCAAAAGGATCAACATGTTATCAGGTGACCTGGTTATTTCTTCATGGAAATATATCTGGTACTACAACATTTAAAAAGGATGAAATAAAAATGTCAAAGAACTATTTTTGACATGTGGTATTGCTATCATCATAGCTTTAAAAAAAACAAAATAACACTTGCCTTTTCACCTAAGTTTTAATGCACCAATTTGAATATATAATAGAAAACATCCACTTCCAATAATATCTAAAACTACAATTGACTTGAAACATAGCTCTGGTTGGTTTTTGTCAGTGGTTAGAGCTTTGGCCCAAGGACCAAAGGGTCTCTGGTTCCATTAACAATCAAAGGCATGTACCTCAGTTGCAGTTTCAATCTGGTGGGGCCCCGTGCAGGAGGCATCTGGTCCATGTCTGTTACACATAGATGTTTTTCTCTCTCTCCATACTTATTCCACTCTTTCTAAAAATCAATGGGGAAAATATTCTCAGGTGAGGACTTAAAGAAAAAAAAAAAGGAAAAAGATAGAAAAAATGGCGGTGCAGTAAGTGGAAGCTACATTGACACTTTCCCAGGATCAAACTGGTTTTACAACTCAAGTACAGAAAAAGCTTCCTGAATAATCAACTGAAGACTAGCTAGAAAATATCCTGATAATAAAAGATGGGAAGTGGAGACCACACAGAGACTGGTAGGAAGTGCAGAGGCCTAAAAGTGCTGGCTGAGCTCCCACAGAGAGCAAGTGAAGTTCTGGAGGATTATCTCATCTGTGGAGTTCCCACTGAGAACTCAGGGGTCGAAACCCCAAGCTGCGCTCCAAGCTCAGAGCACCAAAACTGAAAAAGGTGCCTACATAACATCTGGCTGTGAAAGTAGTAGCATTGCTATTTACCAAAGAGATTCAGCTAAAAATCCTCTTAAAGGAGCAATGCACAAAATTTCATGTGCAGCCACTCACCTTGGAGTCCACAGAGGGAGGACAGATGAGGCTAGCTAGATTATGTGAGGAGAACCAAGGATTGGGGATTCTGGAGTTAGAGCTTAGAAATTAGCCACCAAGTTTCCTGTGCTGCGTCATTCCCTTATATGGCAGAGGAAATCTTGCTCAGGTAGGCCTTTAGCATCTGCTGGGATCATTTCCTGCATCTGCTGGGGTTCAAGGAATCTGGAAAAGGGGCTGTGCGTAAATGAATGAAGAGGCTAGAGAAGAAGTGTGAATTTGGAAGGCATGGGGGGAAGCCAGACAGAAACTTAGTTCTAGTGCAGTGACGGTGAACCTTTTGAACTCGGCATGTCAGCATTTTGAAAAACCCTAACTTAACTCTGGTGCAGTGTCACATATAGAAATTTTTTGATATTTGCAACCATAGTAAAACAACGACTTATATTTTTGATATTTATTTTATACTAGCGGTCCGGTGCACAAAAATTTGTGCACTTGGGGGGGGGGGGTCCCTCAGCCCATCCTGTGCCCTCTCGCATTCTGGGACCCCTCGGGAAATAATGACCTGCTGGCTTAGGCCTGCTCCAGGGTGGCAGAGGGCACGCCAAATCCCTAGGTGCAGCCCCTGGTCAGGCTCAGAGCAGGGCCAATTTGGGAGTTGGGGCGCCGCCCCGTCATGCACAAAGCAGGGAGGATCGGGAGGTTGTGATGCCACCCTCAGTCACGCTCAGGTTAGGGCCGATTGGAGGGTTGGGGCACCGCCCCTTGTCACACTCAAGGCAGGGTCGATGGGGAGGTTGGGGCACCACCCCGTCACACACAGAGCAGGGCCCATCAGGTGGTTGAGGATCTCCCCCCTGTCACTCACAGAGTAGGGCCGATAGTGGAGTTGGGGCACCACCCCCTGTCACACACAGAGCAGGGCAGATCAGGGGGTTGGGACGCTGCACCCTGTCACACTCAGGGCAGGGCCTATGGGGAGGTTATGGCTCTACCCTGACACACAGAGAGCAAGGCCCGTGGAGGGGGGTTAGGGCGCCACCCTCTATCACCCACAGAGCATAGTTGATCAGGGGGTTGGGGAGCCCTCCCCTGTCACGAACAAAGAAGGGAAGATAGGGAGGTTGTGGCCCTGCCCCCTGTCACACACAGAGCCACAGGGTGATCAGGGGGTTGGGGAGGTCCCCCCTGTCACACACAGAGCTGCAGGGTGATCAGGGGATTGGGGAGCTCCCCCTTATCAGGCACAGAGCAGGGCTGTTCAGGGGGTTGGGGCGCCTTCCCCTGTCACGAACAGAGTAGGGCAGATAGGGAGTTGGGGCGCCTTCCCCTGTCACTCACAAAGCCGCAGGGCAATCAAGGGGTTTGAGCGCTGCCCCCTGTAATGCTGATCCGGGTGCCGGGAGCCTCGCTGCTCCACTAATCCGCATGCTGGGAGGCATACTATCCTTTTACTATATAGAATAGAGGTCTGGTGCACGGGTGGGGGCCGGCTGTTTTACCCTGAAGGGTGTCCTGGATCACGGTGGAGGTCTCCACTGGGGTGCCTAGCCAGCCTGGCTGAGGGGCTGAGGGCCGTTTTCAGGTGACTGAAGCTCCCAACCGCTCATTTTTTTCTTTTTTTTTTTTTTTATTCTGTGCCAGCTTTAGCTCTGAGGCCTCACTGCTGATAGCAGGTTTCTGGCCTTTACCTTCTGTATTTGATACAATGTTGCGGTCCAGCTGGGTGAAGCCCAGCTGACTGAAAGCTGATTTCTAGGGTTTTGTTTAGAGTTGCTTAGACTTGCTTAGAGTTGCAGCTGAGAGGCCGGCAAGTCAGGCGGGGAATGTTGGAGTTCGCCATCACTGGAGCAAGCAAGCCTCCCTGTTCACTTCAGTGCATGGCTGCCTGCCGCCATCTTGGCTGAAAGTTAATTTGCATAAGGATATGCTGATTAGCCAATGGGAAGGGTAGCGGTCGTACGCTAATTACCATGTTTTTCTTTTATTAGTGTAGATATTTAAATGCCATTTAATAAGAAAAATCAACCAAAACATGAGTTCCTGTGTCACCTCTGACAGGTGTGTAATAGGTTCGCCATCACTGTCTAGTGACTAAGCTCCCTGAATGTCTGGACCCCTAGTTTTTTATTAATACACTAGAGGCCTTGTGCACAAAAATTTGTGCACTCCGGAGGCGGGGGTCCCTCAGCCTGACCTGGGCCCTCTCTCAGTCTGTGACCCCTCTGGTGATGACCTCCTGCTGGCTTAGGCCTGCTCCCTGGGGGATTTGACCTAAGCTGGCAATCAGACATCCCTCTGGCAGCCCAGCAGCCGTTGGGGGATGTCCACTTGCCAGAGGGGAGCAGGCCTAAGCTGTAGTAGGACATCCTTGGCACTGCTGAGTAGGCGGAGAGGCTCCCACCATCACGGCTGTACTGGAACCCATCAGCCTGGCTTGTAACTGAGCCCTGCCATGTGAAGCGCACTGACCACCAGAGGGCAGATCCTGCATTGAGCGTCTGCCACCTGGTGGACAGTGTGTGTCATATTGTCCAGTCGTTCCCAGTCCTTCTGCTGTTAGAGTTGGTTTGCATATTACCCTTTTACTATATAGGATAGAAGCCTGGTGCATGGGTGGGGCCAGCTGGTTTGCCCTGAAGGGTGTCCCAGATCAGGGTGGGGGTCCCCACTGGGGTGCCAGGCCAGACTGGATGAGGGGCTGATGGCTGTTTTCAGGCTGGCCACACCCCCTTTAGGGTAAGGGTCCCCATTGGGGTGCCGGGCCAGTCTGTGTGAGTGGTGAGGGCCGTTTTCAGGCTGGCTGACAACTGAAGCTCCCAGCCTCTTCTTTCTTTCTTTTTTCTTTTTTTTTTATTCTGGGACTTACTTACTTTCTATAATGAAACTTTTGTTGCTGTCACTAGAGTTGACAGTTGGTTCCTGCTCCCTCCAGCTCTGAGGCCACAGCCTGCTGAAAGCAGGTATCTGGGGTTTGTTTAGCTTCTATAATTAAAAATTTGCTTTCAGAGCACAGAGCTGGGAAGCGGCAGGCAGGGAACCTTGGCTTCTTCCATCACTGGATCAAGCAATCCTCCTGCTAGCTTCAGTTGCGTGGCTGCCAGCCTACATTTTGGTTGATTAAATTTGTATATCATGCTGATTAGCCAATGGGAGGCATAGCGAAGGTACAGTCAATAACTAGGTTTGTCTATTATTAGATAGGATTTTGCCCTAAAGAAAAGAAGATATACATATCAAAGGTAAGGTTTGGTAAACAGTAAAAGATTATCAGGTTGGGGCAACTGCCCTCAGCTGTCTGGCAACAAGCAATAATATGTAGATCTCCAGCCCTGCTGAAGCCCCAAATTCCATCAACCTTTTGATGAACTTCTTGTAGTTATGACCTGCTGAAATTAGCCTCCAGCAACCATTCAGGCAGATTTTGCCTGGGGGGGAAGCATTTTCCCCACTTTGTTGGAAAATTTCTCACACCTGGAATCTAAGCCTTGCTGTTTTCCATAGCCTGAGGCTAATTGAGACTTAGAATAACAATACGGGGTCAGGCAGAGATAGATGTCTGGAGGCTTTGAGTCTTTGCCTAATCTGCTTCAGGACCTCAGGCTAGGAAAAGTAGACATAGGTACACATCTTGGTCCTTTCCAAAGGCAACCACACCCAGAAGAGGGACCCACAAGCTATGGACTGTTGATAGCTCCAAACAGTACTCAGGGCCAGTCACAAACAACCGCTGATATTTTCCCGCACCAGTTAATGGGAGTCATAGAAGATCTACATAAAATATAGACACAAACCAAACAGGCAGCCAAATGGAGAGATATAAAGAACAAGCCCCAAATGAAAAACCAAGAGAATTCCCCAGAGGAAGATCTAAATGAAATGGAGATAAGAAATTTATCAGATATAGATTTCAGAATAATGATTACAAGGATGCTCAACAGCATTGAAAAAAGACATAGAAACTATGCAAAATAGCCAGTCAAAATGAAGAATGACATAGCACTAATCAAGAACACATTGGAAGGAATACACAGCAGATTTAGGGAAGCTGAGGACAGGATCAATGGATTAAAATATCGGGAAGAAAAAAATCACTGAATCAGAGAACCCAAAAGGAAAACCAGTTTAAAAACAGGAGGACAGCTTAAGGGAGCTGTGGGATAACATGAAATGTAACAATAATTGCATCTTAAGATTTCTAGAAGGTGAAGAAAGTAAGCAAGGGATAGAGAACTTTTCTGAAGAAATAGTGGCAGAAAATGTCCCTAACCTGGTGAAGGAAAAAGTCACAAAATTTGAGGAGGCATTTGAGTCCCAAGAAAGAAAAAATACAAATAGTCCCATGCCCAGATACGTCATAATAAAAGTGACAAAAATTAAAGACAAAGAGAGAATCTTAAAGGCACCATGAGAAAACCAATTTGTTACCTACAAAGGATCTCCCATAAGGCTGTTAGCTGATTTAGCATCAACATAAAAAGCTTTTGCACAGCAAAGGAAACCATCAACAAAACAACAAGAAAGCCCACTGCATTAGAGAACATATTTGCAAATGTTATTACCAATAAGGGTTTAATCTCCAACATTTATAGGGAACTCATACAACTTGAAAAAAGTAAGATAAACAACCCAATCAAAAAATGGGCAATGGACCTAAATAGATACTTTTTGAAAGAAGATGGAAGAAAGGCTAAAAGACATATGAAAACATGTTCAAAGTCACCAATCATCCAAGAGATGCAAATCAAAATGACAGTGTGGTACCATCTCACACCTGTCAGAATGGCTATCATCAATAGATAGCATATGTTAATTCTCCATCTTCCTTCAAGATTTTATGTTTGTCTTGGTGTTCTTAACTTTGATTTGATATGATTAAATGTAGATGTTTTGCTCATAACCTTCTTTATTTTGAATATTACACCTCGTAAAACTGTCACATGATTCTTAAATTTTCTTTGAATGAAAATATTTTTTACTTCATTTTGGGAGGTTTCTAGTGACCGATATTCAAGTCCATTAACTTTTTTCCCTGTGAAGTCTGCTGATAAACCCATCAAAAGCATTTTTTTCTGTTACTGTGCTTTTCATTTTTATTTCCTCTTCTTATTTCTTACAATTTATATCTTTCTACTTACATCATCTGTTGTATGTATTCTTTTTTCGATTAGAAACCATAATATATCAATCATAGTTTATTAAATCCCCTGTCTACTAACTCAACAGTCGTGCCATATCTGAGTCTGATACCTGTCTTTTCTCTCTATAGAATTTGCTTTTTCTCTATATAGAAGTATGACTTGTATTTTTTGTTTATCATTTTAGTATATAGTTTTATGTTATTCTGGGTGGTGTTTAAAGTACCTTGGAGTTGTAAGAGCTAGATGCCTGAATTCCTCTGGTATCCTTATTTTGCTACCTCTGTTGTCTTTGGATCTCCTTAAGAACTCCTCCGTCAGTAGACACTGAATTTTACCTAACTTGGCTGTAACTCACTGTTATTCAGTGGGGTGCTGGTAGTGTGGTGTGATGTGAAGAACAGAAACCAGTCTGCAGTCCTAATTAAATCTCAGTCTTTTAGTGGGCATGTGTACCTGTGCTGTGAATTTCACAAGTGTTACTTGTTTCCTCTCAATCTGTGTTGAGGCAGGAAGGCTAGGGGCACTTGTAGGGGGGGAAGTTTCCTTTACCTAGCTAGGTTGGATAAAGGATTTTTAAAGTCTTATTATTGAGGAGTGGGAGCTGACTGTTTAGAATCATCTGGGCATATTTCAAAATGGTTACTCTTCCTCCCATCCTCCAGAGCCAGGGTGATGGTATCATTCTCAACTCTTCACTGTGTGAATATGGTATGATTTCTGGAGGAAACCCATCAAAGTGCGGGGATCCTCCTAAGACTGAGCCCCCAGCACTTTCTTATTTTCATTCTCGTCCACACTCAGACATGAGCTTAGGAATTACCATTTAATCATTCCTAGCTGTTTATGATCCATTAAATTCCTCTCAGCTATGACTCTGGATTTGTTTGTCTCTTAAGTTCCCTCATAGGTCAAGAAAAGTCACTGGTTTCCAGTTTGTCGTGCTTTTTCCTATTTAAACTATGGGGACAGTCATGTTCTTTAAATGTTGGAGATAAAAGAGGAAGCTTCATTATAGTTATTTTAGTACAAACAAAAACTATCCCAACTGAGAATAATAATATCTAATATAATACTAGAGGAATATGCAAATTAACTGGGACACCGTAATGTCATGACTAATCTACAAGGAGAAGGAGAGCTACAGCAGGGCAGGGCAGTGAGCTACTAGCAAGGAGAGCTACTGGAGCACAGGTCAGCTGGAGGAGAGCTACAGGATGGAAGGGCAGTGGGAGGAGAGCTACAGGAGGGTGGGGCAGTGGGAGGAGAGCTACAGGAGGGTGGAGCAGTGGGAGGAGAGCTACAGGAGGACCTGGTAGTGGGTAGAGAGCTAGGGGAGGGAGAGCAGCAAGTGTGGAGCAGTGGAAAGCTACCAGCAGTGTCCACCCTGGTGGCCAGCTGAGGCAAGCAGCAGCAAGCTATTGGCACACAGATTTATGCCCAGGGCTACCAGTTGAGAATATAACAGGCTTAAGCCATCATAAAATTTTACAATTTTGATAGGCTCCTCAGTCTAGAAATAAATAAAAACTTTTGACTCTCTTAACATGCCCTGAGTCTATTTAAAGGCACACTCTAGAAAGACTAATGTAAGCAATTATGAGGAAAAGACCACAAAACACTGAGGCTAGGTAATTGAAATAGGCCTCTGCTATTATGCCACCAATCACTGTAATTTTCTTTGCATTAAAGGTTAAGATGTATAGAAGTGACTAATTTGTCCCCAAGAGTGAACTAAAATTTCTGCTTCTTAGATTAATTCTCTAAAGGAAACCCAGTATCAATTGTTATAATTTTTTTCTCTTGGAAGCCCAAATCATTCAGTACAGAAACACAGTAGTAGAAACTGAGAAATTTCCAGGGATAACACTCAAAGTGCCTTTTCAACTGAGTCAAAAAGACCATAGAAAATGCAGAATGAGAAAAGCTTTTAGATGCATAAAACAAACAAAACTTTTAAAATTTGTTATGTGAGTCTTGGTATAAATAATATTTAGCCTTTAAATTTGTACTATATTTATTAGCAATAAATTTGAAAAAAATAATTTTAAAAAAGAGATTAAATAATTACCCAGAGAGAAGAAATAAAGATGACATACAATAATTTTTCTGATGTAGTAATAATAATTTATTGTTGTAAAATTATTATCTAGTTAGTTAAGACCTATTATAACATCTAATATTTAAAAACAATTTAAAATAGAATGACTCAGAAGCAAAACTTATTTAAACAAACTTATTTTTCATGTTCTTGCAAACAATGTACAAGGATTTCAAAATGTGCACTTTTGTCAAAATTGTCAAAACTTCAAATAACATTTTGCCATTAAAGTTACAATTTTTTATTGGTCAATGCGACAGTCTTAAAATTATTGTGCATGTAACCCCGGGTTAATAATATATGTATCTTTCCTTTTAACTTTAAAAGTGTATTTCACATATTTGGAAATAAGCCAGTCAATGAAGGAAAAATACCATATGATCTCACTCATTCATGGATAATAGAGACCATTATAAACTTTTGAACAATAATAGATACAGAGGCAGAGCTGCCTCACACAGATTGTCAAACTGCAGCGGGAAGGCCGAGGAGGGTTGGGGGGCAGGAGGGAAGGGGGTAAGAGATCAACCGAAGGACTTGTATGCATGCATATGAGCATAACCAATGGACATAAGACACTGGGGGGTAGGGGAAGCCGGGGTATTGTCAAGGGCGGGAAAAAAAAAGGACACATATGTAATACCCTTTGTAATGCTTTAAGCAATAAAAATAAAATAAAATAAAATAAAATAAAATAAAATAAAATAAAATAAAATAAAAATAAATAAAAATAAATAAATAAAAGTGTATTTCACAGATTTGAAATAAATTGGAAAAATGGTAATAAAGCATTTTCAGTTTGTTTATATTATTAAGGCTTCTTGACATTTTTGTTTATGGTTTGTTTTAATTGTGCCATAAACTTTGACGAAGAAATAGAAAAATAAATTTATACTTTGTACTAGATATTTCAATATTTCCACAATGATACCAGGAAGTTGGGATTCTGAAAGATTTACATGGAATATCAAAACATCTCAATGAGAACTTTAAGATTAAGTTATTTACAACCTTGAAAACAAGTACATACCCTTGTGTATACATTTTGTATCTTTTGTGACACAAATTGATTCTTCCAACAAAAAGAAACTTTATAAAAGCCCACTTAACTATTGCTAAAACTTTTAGATAAAACTTTATCTTTAATTTAAAATATCTTTTTAATTAGACATGCTCATATACTCAACAGTATGATAAAATAAAACCAGAATAATGAAGTTCTTTTATTGTTGGCAATTAAGATTTTATTTATAATTTTCCATGCGTTATCTTACAGTATTGGTTCAAAATTACTTCAGATTAGTATATTTTGGGAAAAACATTTATCCCTAATAAGAAGTAGCCTTAATGTAATCTCTAAAGTTAATTTTTATTCATAAATACATGTATGAATTTAGTTCTGTTCTAGCAATAGACTTCAATAAAATTTTTTAAAAATAATTTTTGGAGACATAATGTTGTCAAACTCAAAGGGTTTTACCCCTTGCAGTGCTGAATTCAAAAAGAAGACATGGTTGTCACACAGTAGTTTTATTTACTTGCAGCAAGTAAAGGAGACAGGAGATTCATCCCCAAAACTGTCTCCCTGAAGGGAGGCTTGGCATTGCTTAGAGACACTATTTGGTCAATTACACATTTATTTCTTCTTTGTAGTTGGCTACATTTATTCAGCTAAGTTGCTGTGAAGCTTGTCCTATTTACAGCTGGTCTGCGAAATACTGTGCTAAGTTTTAATATTTAGCAAAATTAGTATTTAATAAGAGTGGCCCAGACTTTAAGACCCTTGTCCTACCTAACAGTAATGGTACTGTATGTCTGAAATGGAACTTGACAATATGTTTGTAAAAATGTCATCACCTGAAATTAGTATTTGAAGTGAGTCATAATTATTTTGAAAAATGTTTAGGTATAATCAGATATTCACATATATTTATTTATACATGAATTTTATTATAGATTCTTAAACATTATGTGCCTTTTCATGTGAATAAATGATTTTCTATAGAGACTTCTGGTTTCTCACTTGAGGAAAAGTGTAGAAGAAAGGGCTGGCTTTTGTTAGGCAATAGAAACTATTCCCCATGAGCCAGATATTCGCCACAAAATGATGAAGATAGAAGAAAAATGGGAAGATCTTTTTGGTTTTGCCTCAGTTTTACCTCTCTGTATTATTTTTTTCTGCAGAAAGCAGTGTTATAAGTGTGATTAGATTAGTCCATCAAAGGAATTTCAAATTATTCTGCTGAAATTCTGTATGTTCATAAACCATGTTGTTTTCAATTTGTAGTGTAATACATTAAATTAAATTACTACAGATAGATAATCAGAAAAATAGATCTACTTTTTCTTTAGCTATCTATGAAATAATTAGTGTAAAATAATTATATTCTAATGATCACTGTCATGTGTAAATATTTGAAGATAGTTATTTATATATTTTTGTATATTTGATAAGGTATAGTTTATTTGATCCTTTTTCATTCAATGAATTTTTCAGTCTGTGCAATGTACCATGCTCTCTACAATGTGGGTGCCAAATGGAGCAAAGCCCAAATATTACTTAACTTCCCCAAGTTTCAGAAAGATTAGAATAAGTACAATATATTAAAGGAAGGTAAAACGAAAAGCTTTGCATTGTAGATACGGAATATTGCTGGTAAACATGTGGAAGAAAAGGCAAGCTACTTGACATAGCATGGGGTGCAGACACAAGTTACTATACTAGTACATAGTAACTGACTCACTGGATACTGATGAGATGAATGATGGCAAGAAATTAGAAGGTATCCTTAGTAACTGCTGAGCAAAGAAAAGGAAGAAAACAAAGATGATTGTGACACCCTAAATCTATCTCTCTGAATTTATGAAAGTACTTATTAGGAAAAAGAAGGTCTTAGTGAATATCACATTTAGACTTGCTATAAAAGGATTGATTGGGCTGTACCTGTGGTACATCTACATAATGGAATGCTATCCTAATATATAAGAACCCTGGGTCCATCACTTCCAGAACTACCAGGAGGCTAGACCAACCAGAAGTCAGTCCTGCAGTCAGTGCTGAATTAACATGGCGACCAAGCACTGACTGCTCTGGCTGCAGGCATGGTGACCCAGCAGACTGCTGAGGGGGCTGTGAATCAGACCCAGAGAGAGGCCTAAAGAGAGAAGCAGGGTCTGATCTGTAGCCTCTGTGACAGCTGTTGATCAGCACTTGCCCCTCTCTTTCGCTCCTGGCTTGGTCAGCAGCTGCGACTCCATTTCTCTCCAGGACTCCACCAGGGCTACTGATCAGGTTGCCTATCTGATCAGGACCTATTGATAGGCCCAGAGATGCTGACTGCTATAGAAACCGACCAATCAGAATCAAATTGGTGAGCAAAGAGGGCAGTTGGGTGGGACCATGCTTACAGGGGAGGGCAGTTGGGGGCAAGATCAGGCCAGCAGGGGAGGGCAGATTGGAGGGGGGGATAAGGCATGCAGGGGAGGAAAGTTGGGGGCGGGGGTGGAAGGCAGTTGGGTGCGAGATCAGGCCAGCAGGGGAAGGCAATTGGGAGTGAGATCCGGCTGGCAGGGGAGCAGTTAGGTGTTAATCAGGCCAGCAGGGGAGAGGTTAGGGAATGATCAGGTTGGCAGACAGAAGTGGTTAGGGGCAATCAGGCAGGCAGGCAGGCAAGCAGTTAGAAGCCAGCAGTCCCAAATAGTGAGTGAGATGTCCCAGATTGGAGAGGGTGCAGGCTGGACTTAGGGACACCCCTCCCCAGTGCACAAATTTTGTGCACCAGGCCTCTAGTGCTGCTATAAAAAAGAAGGAAATTTTACCATTTGCAGTAGAATAGATGGAACTGGAGACCATTATGCTAAGCGAAATAAGCCAATCAGAGAAAGATAAATATCACATGATCTCACTCATATGCAGTACATAATGATCAACATAAACTGATGAACAAAAATGAATCAAGAGACAAGGTGGCACTGAGCAGACCATTCAACCTTGGGGAGAAGGCAGGGGAGGGGAGAGTGAGAGATCAACCAAAGCACTTTTCTGCATGCATATTAGCAAGACCAATGGACACAGATACTGTGGTAATGGGACTTGTCCTCAGGGGTGGGAGTGGCTGGAGGGGTAATCAAGGGAAAAAGGAGACATGTAATACAATAAACAAATAAAAATAAATTCTATATAACAAAACCCTAGATGCAAATCATCCAAATGGCAGAATGACCGGTTGCTATGACTACCAGGGGGCAGATGTTCAACACAGGAGCTGCCCCAAGAGGGAGGCGACTAGCAGCAGTGATCAGGAGGTGGGACTGGCTAGTGGGCGGCACCAAGCTGCCAGACAGGGCAGGTGCCAGCCCCCGCCACCCCCCAGATCATCCCGCCCTCCAGCCACCTCAAAGATGGCCCTGATCACCAGCCAGGCCTAGAGACCCTACCTTATATATCGGAAAAGTCTCCTAGATTTAAAAATTAAAACCTGGCAAGGCTACTCTAACACTGAAAAAACAGGATGATGCAGCAATGACAGGCATGGACTCTGCTTGCACATTTTGTGGCCAGCCCTGATTCTGACACTTACAACTGTGTGACAAAGCCAATGAACTTCTCTCTGCTTCAGTTTTTCCACCCATAAGATGGGGAAAATGGTACTACTGCATCAGAAAGATCATCATGTTATGTATTACTTCTTAAAACTAGGGCAAAAAAATGTAGCTGCCCATACAACAGCAAACTGCCTTTCACCTGTATGAAAAGTATGGTCACTGGTGCATGCAGCATCCCAGATTGTGAGAGGGATGTCTGAGTGCCAGTTTAGACCTGACATCCTCCTTGAGGACTGTGTTGTAAGAGGACCCAGGCCGGGCTGGGGAACCACCTCCTTCTCATGCATGAATTTTGTGCACCAGGCCTCTAGTAAATAAATAAATGATGCTGGGAAAATTGAAGAGATACATGCAAAAGAAATTAAACTAAAACCCCAGTTTACACCACACACAAGAATAAACTCAAAATGGATAAAATATTTAAATGTAAGTTCTGAAACTATAAAAATCCTAGAAGAAATCATAGGTAGCAAAAACTTAGACATCTCTTTCAGCAATATCTTTACAGATACATCTCTTGGGGGGAAGAAAACCAAGGAGAAAACAAACAAATGCATTATATAAAAATAGAAGCTTCTGCACAGCAAAAGAAACCATCTACAAAAAGAAAAGAAAGCCCATTCTATGGGAGAACATATTTGACAATAATACATAAAATAAAAGGTTAATATACAAAATATATAAGGAACTCATACAACTTAACAAAAGGAAAAAATCCAATTAAAAATAAATGATCAAATGACTTAAATAGACACTTCTCCAAAAAGGATATACAAATGGCCAAGGGACACATGAAAAAAAATGCTCAAAGTCACTAATCATCAGAGAGATACAAATTAAAATGACAATGAGTTATCACCTCACAGGTGTTAGAATGTCTACCATCAACAAAATCAACAAATGACAAGTCTTGGTGAGGATGTGGACAAAAGGGGACCCTA
>NW_005872547.1:0-13125 GCF_000147115.1 Myotis lucifugus
ATAAAAAGCACGACCGGACGAGAACTCCTCAAGAGTGACCACCCTAGTCGCTCTTTCATTTTTTTTATAACCCGCCAAAAATTTACCAACGTTAACCTTTTTTCCTTACCAGATCTTCTTATTATATCCTATGATTTGTGACCAATTACTTGCCTAATAATGAGATCGCAGTCTCCCTTTCCCGATACCCTCCCCTTCTTTAAGCGTCTCTGAGGATAGGATGTGTTTCTCTTCCTATTAAATTGGTGGCGGTTATCGGCCCGCGCAACTTATATATAATGGGCAAAGAAAAAAATAAAGCCCCACTTTCCTTTGCTCTCATGGTCTCGGCGAGCACGTCACACACAGTCCCACACACACACATTCACACACACACACACTCACACACACACACACACACACTCACAGAAAAGCATGATTGCGGCGGCCTGGATGGTTGGGCTCCTCTCGCTGACACCGTTCCAGTCCGGACTCTGTCCTGCGGGCCACAGGCAGCCGCCCCTCCGCTCGGCCTCCTTTCCTCCGTTTATGACGATCCCGCGCACGTCGGACGGGCCGTCTGCAGGTGCGGCCCAGGCCGCTTACGCACTTGTTGCTGCAATCGACGCGTCCTTTTCTTTTTAAAAATATATCTTTATTGATTTCAGAGAGGAAGGGAGAGGGAGAGATAGAAACTTCAGTGATGAGAGAGAACCACTGATTGGCTGCCTCCTGCGCGCCCCACACCGGGGATCCAGCGCACAACCCAGGCACGTGCCCCGACGGGAGAGCGAATCGTGACCTCCTGGTTCCTAGGTCGATGCCTCACCACTGAACCCCACCGGCCGGGGACAAAGTTGTTCTATTTTGTTAATCCTCCTTTCCCTGGAGTCTCCAAACTGGAGTCCCATTTGCCTGGGAGTGACACAGAGGGCAGGATGCGTCCACACCGGTGCCAGGCCAGCTGGGTGTTCTGGGAGAAATACAAACTCCAGGCCCGGGTTGCGGAGACTCCATGTCAGTGGTATAAGACATGGAGTGATGGGGGCGAGAGAAAGGCTCATTGACTGGCTGTCTCACGCAGGGGCTCAGATAGATGGGGAGTGACCGACGCTTCCGTGGACCGTCCGACATGCTAACCACTAAGCGATGCTGGCCAGGCTTGAAAAGTTTTGATTTCAGACCATCCTGTGTGGTCACCTGGTCTCCGAGGTGGTAAGACAGCCTCACAGGCCTCCTGAGCTCCTCAGCTGCAGCAGATGGCCCCTTTGTGTCCACAAGATCCCTCATGACCTCAGCCGGACACTCAGGCCAGGGGGGCGGGGGGTGGAGAAGGGTCAGGCCGTGGTGACCATCCTGGGTCCCGGCCTCGTCACCTGCCTCCGCCTCCGGCTGCGGGCCACCTCCCGCCGGGCTCTCCGGGGTCCCAGGGAAGATCTGGGGCTTGGACGCCTCGTCCAGGCGGTCTTCAGGCAGGTGGGGGGCCCCCGTTGTGGGGAGCGGAGCGTCTGCATCTGGGGTCTCAGGTGATGACACGAAGGCCACTGAGCTCTCCTGAAAAGGCAAGACGTGTCTGGAGTCTGGGGTTCAGCCCGGGGGCCCCCGCAAGAGGACAGGGGCCCGTAGACCCCACGCTCAGTGGGGCCGGGTTGGCTCTAGTCTCGGCTCTGCCCTCACGGCTGGCTCCGCTGGCCTCGGTGCCTCAGTTTCCCACCAGAGTCTAAGGCCCATCCAGCTCAGGCCCTCGGCTCGTGTTCGGCTGACGCTCGGGCAGCGAGGGGCTCGCTGCAGCTGGAGTGGGTCTCCCCCCTCCCAGCCCGGGGCTGGCCTGGCCCGAAGCACTCACCAGGCTGTCTCTTCTGTAACGGCGTCCTGTGAAGACAGGTCCTGGGAGACAGATGGCAGGTGGTTACCGGAAGGTGCCAGGAGGTTCCTCTGAGCTGAGGCGGTTCCAGAAGCGATCACAGCCCCCCACCCCTCACCCCCAGATCAGGGAGCTCCAGGAAGGGGCCACTGTGCCTCGCCCCTGTTTCCTGGTTGCACAGCTTCCAGAACCTGCCAGGAGCCCAGTGTCCCGAGCTCAGCAGCCCAGGCTCTGCCCCACAGACCTGCCCACACCCTGGCCTCGGCCAGGGCTGCCGCCTGGGAGATGGAGCTGACACCCGTCAATGACGCCTGAGGGACCCCCTGTCTAGCCAGGCCCGTCCCTCAGCCCCAGGCACCGGCCAGCTGAGGCCCAGCCCTGTCCTCCCTCAGGCCCTGGACCGGCCCGGTTGTCACGGCCTCCCGTCCCCTGGCTCCAGCTCGGTGCTCACCTGCACGGGGACAACAGCAGGCCGCCCGGCCGCCTCCGTCTCCGGGTTTCCTGACGCAGAGAATGACGAGGGCCCCGACCACCGCGGCAAAGAGCCAGCCCGCCATCCACCAGAACCGGTGTCGGCTCCCTGGCCCTGCGGACAGACAGCGCCTCAGCAGCCACACCCGCCGGTCCCAGCAGCCACGGACCAAGGCCCCCAGACCAGCGCTGAGCCTGGGAAGATGCTTGAGGGACATGCAAACACGAGGCTGAGGAGGTCGGCACCCCGTGTCCACGGGGCCACGGCACCGCCACTCCCTCAGTGTCATGGGCTGAGAAGTATAGAGAAGTTACGTGTAGCACACACACGTGTGCACATGCATGCACACACATGCACCACACATATGCATGCACACACATGCATGCACACACATCACATATGCACGCACACACATGCACCACACATATGCATGCACACACATGCACACGGGAACATTATTCACCCTTAACCTGAAGGGCTTCCTGCCTTGTAAGAACGTGAATGGCCTGGAGGCACTGCGCTCAGGGATGCCAGACGGGGAGACAGACCCTGCGGGATCTCACTCCCTGTGATGTGGACCCTGAAGACAAAACAAACTCAGAGAAAAGGGGGACAATCGAATAGCATCTCCTTTCACTGGCCCAGCACAGGGACCCCCTGGGGAGAGGCCTGGGGGCGGCCCGTGCAGCCTGCCCAGCCTTCCTGGGGGGCCGGCACCCCCAGGGCAGATAGCGCTGACCCCGCCCCCACGCGGGCCCAGGTGCCGGGTCTCAGGTGGTTCACGGGCCACGTGAGTGTGTGAGGACGTGGTGCTCTGACGTCCACCCTGAAGGGACGTCCTGTGTCAGGCCGGGTCCCCGCTGACCGGCGGGACCCAAATCTGACGCCATGACATTTCCCTCCGCTTTCTCCTCTTTTTTTCACAAAGTGGACATTTTTATTAATTTCTGAGAGCGAGAGGGAGAGACAGACAGAATCATCAATGACCGGAGAGAGTCACTGATCGGCTGCCTCCTGCACGGCCCCCACGGGGGATGGAGCCCACAGCTCAGGCCTGTGTCCTGACTGGAATCGAACCGTGACCTCCGGGGTCATAGGTCGAGGCTCCGCCCCGAGCCACGCCGGCCGGGCGGTCCCGTTTCCTCTAGGAGTTCTAGAGCTTCGGGTCTGAGTTTGGTCTGTGGTTCGTTGTGAGTTAATTTTCCTCCAGTCTCCCCAACAGCATCGTTTGAAACACTGTCCTTTCCACACAACGGTCTCGCCTCGAGGGCTGATGTGTTTGGAATTCTGGCCCAAGTTCACCAGCAGATGAACGACTGACAGGACGTGGCCTAGTCCACATCCGTGAGTGTGACTCAGCCGCCAGGCGCTCTCACAGGTCCCACAATAAGGAGGGTCTGGAGGACACGCTCCTGAAGGGAAGGAGCCAGACACGCAGGCCACAGGCCCACGACTGCGTCTGTGACGTGTCCGGAATGGGGAGATCTGTCACCGCAAGCAAATCAGGGCCTGCTGGGGGCGGAGGGGCGGGCGGGAGAGCTGCTGTTTAATGGGCGGATGTGAATGTTTCGGGGAGACACAGAGGTGGGTGCTAAGAGCCCCTGAACTGTTCACCGGAGCCCAGCCGGTGTGGGTCAGTGGTCGAGCATGGCCCTATGAACCAGAGGTCATGGTTCCATTCCTGGTTTCGGGCGTGATCCCCATGTGGGGCGAGCAGAAGGCAGCGGATCCATGATTCTCTCTCATCATTGATGTTTCTATCTCTCTCTACCACTCCCTTCCTCTCTGAAATCAATAAAAGTATATTTAAAAAATAATAAATAAATTATCTGACATGGTTCTCGTCTCCAGAACATACACGTTAGACACCACAGGAACCCTCTTACCTGGGCCGGGCAGGCCGCACAGGGTGTCGGCCGTGGTGTTGCACGTCTGCAGGACGACCTTCCCCTCGGGGCACCTGGGGAGGAGACGCCACACTGTTCCTCCCTCCACGTCTCCCAGGACCCGGGCCCAGGGGCGCTGTCAGCGGCAGAAGGTGGGCTCCGGGGCGGCTCCCGCGGAGAGCTCCCCACCCGCCACGGGAGCACCGTGTGCCCGAGCCGAGGCCCACGAGGGCCCAGGGCACCCACAGCCCAGCGCTCACCCCAGAACCAGCCTCTCAGAGGTCATGGCCCTCATCCCACGGGGGGAGCCACAGAGGTCCCTCCAGGGAACCTGCTCGGCCTCGTGTGCAGGCCTGGGAGCGGGGAGCAGGGGTCTGTCCTGCGTGTGAGAGCCTCGGCCCTCAGGTGTCCTTCCTCGTGGTCGTGAAGTTAGGGGCTGGTCATTGTTTGTCACGTGTTCCGAGGTCACAGGGAGGCGTGTTTAGACCCAGGACCGACGCTCGCTTGCGCAGGCCGCACGTGCTCACGCTCTCTGCCCACCTGAGGGGGGACCCGGAGGGACCTCTAGGTCACCGGCCCCTCGCCTTCCACCATCGCCGGTTCCCCAGCTCCTGTCCGAGTGCGGGAGGCTGGTTCTGAGACCCCACACTCCAGGGTCACAGCGTGAAACACCTGCAGCCCAGCCGGCGGGCTCAGAGGCTGAGCCTCAACCCCCGAACCAGGAGGTCCCGGTGCGATTCCCGGTCAGGGCACAGGCCCGGGTATGGGCTCCATCCCCGGTGGGGGGCGTGCAGGAGGCGGCCAGTCCATGATTCTCTCTCATCATTGCCGTTCCTCTCTCTCCCTCTCCCTTCCTCTCTGACATCAATAAAAATCCATTTCTTCTAAAAAGGGAGCTATTTTTCCAGGGGGTTCACCGCTGTCATGTCTCCCCAGAAGGTCCCCCCATCGAGTCCACCCGGGACCTCAGGATGAACCTTCTTAGGAAATCTGTGCGTGTGACGGCGCTAAAGGGAGGCCATCGCGGAGGAGCCGGGCCTCCCGTGACCAGCGTCCTCCTGAGGGAGCCTGTTCGCAGGGAGCAGCACAGAGACGCAGACAGGAGGCGGCGCGATGGCGGACAGAGCAGAGGCCGCAGCAGCAGGTCTAGGAGGAGCGCCAGGGGCGCCGCCACCCAGAGCCCAGGAGGCAGGAGGGTCCTCCCAGAGCCCGCGGGGCCGGCCCTGCCCACACCCGGGTTTCGGGCTCCCGGGCTGCGGGCCTGGAGAGAATTATTCCCGAGGTTTGTGAAGCCGCCAGGACCGGCGCCTGTGACAGAACCAGGGCCCTGCTGTGGGGACGGCCTTGCAGCTGGGACAGGGCACGGTGCTCACGGCTCTTCCTCTGCCCGGAGCCGCCTCCTCTGGAACTGTCTATGGCTCCCACCTCCCTCCCTCCTCAGGCCTCTGTGTCTCCCACAGCCCCGCCCTCCACCCCTCGGGGACCCGGGCAGGTTCTGTGCTTTGGCTTCTGTGCCGACTCCACAGGGGCTTTGGTGGGATGAGCGGGTCGTGGCTCTGGGTGGACGGAGCCCTGGCCCCAGGGCGGCCCCCGGTGGGAACAGCCAGGCCACTGGTTGGATTTCATCTTCAGGCGCCTCCACGTGGCAGGTGCTACCAGGTTACTGATGGGAGAACCGAGGGGCAGCGGCATAACCCGAGGCAGACACGCCACGGGGGAGGAGGGGGGTTGGGGGCGAGACCCAGGCTGCGTGGCTGCCCGCGCCCCGAAGCCGTACCTGGTGCAGCGGTAGCAGCTCTCCGGGCAGTCCTCAGAGTCACAGTAGAACTCCCCGGTCTTGCACTGGCACTGCCGGTTCCGTTTCGGGGTGCAGTCACTCACCATCTCCTGGTCTGCGGGGGGAGGGGAGGCTGGGTCAGGCACCAGGGCTGGGACTCCATCCCACCCATACCGGCCCCTCCTGCTGCCGAGTCACAGGCACCGAATCCACAATCTCCCTCCCTCCTCACACTTACAGTCGAAGAGGTGACAACTAGACTCTATTTCCAGCATCGGGGTGTCTGTGGACGGGCCGGAGGGGGCCCTGAAACCTGGGCTGCCTGTGGACTGGCCAGAGGGGAACCCTGAAACCTGGGGTGCCTGTGGACGGGCCGGAGGGGGCCCTGAAACCTGGGGTGTCTGTGGACGGGCCAGAGGGGGGCCCTGAAACCTGGGGTGTCTGTGGAGGGGCAGCAGGTGCCCTTGCAATGTGGGCTGGGAGGACAAAGCCAGTTCTGTCCTCAGAGATACCCCCAAATTATCCCTTTCATCGTGTTTGCCCCCTAAAGGGCAGGTCAACACCCCCAGTGTGGGGGTGCAGGAGGCAGCTGTGAGTGACACAGCAGACAGCGAATGGGGCCGCAGAGAGCCCCTGGCCCCACCTGCTGGCGGTCAGCTCGGCGGTCACCCCACAGCCCACCCGACGGCCGCCAAGGCCGGGCCCTGAAGCCTCGCGGGGTGCACGGCTCCATCGAGGGGGCGGGCCCTCCAACCCCCTCTGCCCAGCGTCTGAACTGCAGGTGAGATGGGACTAAGGTGGGGCCACAGCCCAGCCCGAGACCAAGCCCGTCACCCACTCGCCTGCGGCCCCGACCCCACATGTCGCTTTGCCCGCCTTCTCTGCCAGTGGACATGGGGTGGCTCCCGGTGATGCCACCGCACACCGGCCGGGCTCTGACACACGGGGGAGCGGGCCCCGGTCTAGACGGAGGCGGGCGGGCGGGGGGGAGTGGGGTAGGCCCGTGGGAACGTCACCCACTACACCCAGTGTTTCCTCCGAGGCTGGCACTGACCCCCCGTCTCCCGTCGGGCCAGGATCCCCACTGCCCTGCCCCCACGTGCGGCACCGGCTCTGGCGGATGTAAGAAGGTCCTCCTCTTCACTCCTCAGAGACCATTTCTTTTTCTTTCTTATTATATTTTTATTGATTTTACTTATTTATTCACTTATTTATCTATTTATTTATTTGGTTAATCATCACTCCAGGATATTTTTCCCTTGATTTATCTTTTTTAAATTATCTTCAAGTTTAGATCTTTGGAAAACACTTTTTTTTTAATTAAGAAAAAAATATATATTCTTGCCCTGGCTGGTGCGGTTCGGTGGATAGAGCATCAACTTTCGGACTGAAGGGTCTCAGGTCTGATTCAGGTAAAGGGCACAGGCCCGAGTTGTGGGCTCGATCCCCAGTGTGGGATGTGCAGGAGGCAGCCGATCCATGATTCTCTCTAAACATTGATGTTTCTCTCTCTCTCCCTCTCCCTTCCTCTCTGAAATCAATTATATATATATATATATATTTTAATATATTTTTATTGATTTTTTACAGACAGGAAGGGAGAGGGATAGAGAGTTAGAAACATCGATGAGCGAGAAACATCAATCAGCTGCCCCCCGCACACCTCCCACTGGGGATGTGCCCGCAGCCAAGGTACATGCCCCGGACCGGAATCGAACCTGGGACCCTTGAGTCCGCAGGCTGACGCTCTATCCACTGGGCCAATCCGGTTAGGGCAATAAAATATATTTAAAAAAATAAAAATAGCCCTGGCTGGTTTGGCTCAGTGGATAGAACGTTGGCCTGTGGACTGAAGGGTCCTAGGTTTGATTCCGGCCAAAGGCATATGCCCGGGGTTGTGGACTCAATCCCCAGTAGGGGACGTGCAGGAGGCAGCCAATCGATGATTCTCTCTCGTCGATGTTTCTATCTCTCTATCCCTCTCCCTTCCTCCCTAAAAATCATTAAAAATATTTAAAAAATAAATATATTTTTTAAAAATTTAAAAAAGGGGCTTCAGGGTCAAGGTCAAGACTCGAGGGTCCGGGACTCACCCTCGCGGCAGGTGGTGCACAGCAGGCAGGACGGCAGGCCGTTGGCGTGTTCCGTGTACATCCCTGTGTCACACACCTCGCACTCGCTCCGGGTGTGGGGGCTGCTGCACGGCTCCTCGACATAGCGGCCTGTGCAAGAGGTTGGGGTGCCGTCAGACCCACCAGGCACGCCCCTCGCCCCGCTGTGCGGCCTCCACGCCAGGCCCTGGGCTGGCCTCTCTGGGGAGAAAATGCCAATCCCTGTCCCTGGGCGTTAGCATTGGAGTAATCTCTGCCTGTTACCAGTACGTGGAAATGACGAAGCAATCGCTCCCCGACAGCTGTGTGGTGGGGCACCCGGACCCCGACCCCCACCCCCACCCAGGACACACCTCTGAGGCCCCCAGGACGCGCCTCTGGTCCAGGGTCAGTCAAGGCAGCGGGACCCCAGCCCAGCGCTCCACCTCCCGGCCCAGGGCTCGCCACCAGCTGCCCGGGCGCAGCCCAGCGTCCAGGTCACCATGGGGGTCCCAGGGCCCAGCCCGGAAGGCCCCGAGGTGGACACGTGCTCCGCTGGCCAGCACGGTGCCCGGCCGCTTCCTCCCTGCCGCCCGACAGAGCCATGGCTCGACGTGCATTTAGTGCGGGCCCAGCAGACAGAACCCGCCCCCACTCACCTGCGGGGCAGCGCTGGCAGCAGTGCCTGCCAGACCAGTACTCGCCAGGCCCGCACCTGCTGCCCGGGCTCAGGTTTGCCGCGCTCGGCTCAGACGACAGGTTGCTCGAGGTGCTGAGGGTCAGCTGCAAAGACGGGAACCGTGTTTCACCACGTTCTCGCCCCCCATCCCTCCCACTGTCACCCCTGCAGGGTCCACAGCACGCCCCGTCCACGCGGAGCACCGCCTGGGCCGCCGCCCTGGAACGGGAGGGTCAGGGTGCGCAGCTCCGCATGTAGCAGCCTCAGGAACAAGGCAGCCAGGGGCTCCCCGAGCCGGGGGCCCAGGAACCGGGGTCCCGTGCGTATTGGCTCCACAGGCGGGGCCAGCGGCCTTCTCGTCCCATCTCTGGGGGGAGCTGTTACCACGCACAGGTTTCACACGGGAGAAGAATTTAGTCACAACATCAACATCAGCACAGACAGAACCTGGGGTGGCCAAGCCTAAACGCTGGACAGTGGCCACCCATCCAGGCAGCAGCTCTAAGGAGCAGGCAGGGGTGCCCGGAGGAGGTGGGGTGGGCAGAAGCAGAGGCAGGCTGAGCCCCTCAGCGGGTTGGGCCCTGGCAACCCCCCTGCAGAGAGAGCAGGCTGGTTTGGGGGCGGCTGACAGATTGGGGGGCAGGGCAGCGACGGTGATGTGACCACATTGTTGAGGGCGTGTGACTCTGCTTGATTTCAGGAGAGAAAGCAGCACCTGGAACCCCAGACAGCAACGTCGTAGACGGAAGTCCCTCCTCCACAGTAACTGCTTTACATGCAAATGCAGCCAACTCCCCCATCGGACACAGATGGCCGAACGGGGTGAACACATGAGCCGCCGCACGATGCCTGCGAGAGACTCACTCTGCGTCCAAATGCGCACAGAGGTGAGAGGTGGGGCGATGGGCCCTGCTGGTTCGGACAGAGCACCGGCCTGTGGACTGAAGGGTCCCCGGTCCGATTCCAACTCAATCCCCGGCCCTGGTCTGGGCGCGTGCAGGAGGCAACCAATGGATGCATGTCTCTCCCCGTCTTCCCTCCCACTCCCGCTGAAAGTCGGCGGAAAATGGGTGAGGAGGAACAGGCACATGGAAGCCAACGCCGCAGCCCATTCCCTTTCGAGTGCTTTAAAAATGTCCATTTCAGCGCGGTCGTCTCACTGTAAGTCGTGCGAGGCCAGATGTGTGTGCGCAAATGGAATATTGAATTCGCCTCCCTCCAAAGCAGACACGACGAAAGGCAACGATGTTCTAAACCCCAGGACCGAGCCCCTCACACCAGGCACAGGCCCCAGGCCCACTGTCAGCCAAGGTGCAGGTTTCATGCAACTGTTCCAAGTTCAAGGGCTCAGCGCCCGACACAGACAAACAGGAAGAAGCTGTGGTTTCTATCGATTTTAAAAGACTCTGACCCTGCTCTCATGCTTTGGTGAGGAACCTCTGGGAGCCAGCTTCCTGGGGGCCGGCCGGCGAGCGGGGGGTATGGGGGACACTTTTGGGGGTGAGGGCTGCACCCACTCTCCTGCGGGGATGGTTTCGCTCACTGTGAACACATGTCAAAACGCCAACCTGCACACTTTTCTTTGGCCACTTGATAGAAAGATTTATTAGAACAAATTCCATGAGGAATCATATAAAAGAACCGTTTTCTGAAAGACGCTCACCGACCACCTGAGCACAGACACGGAGGAGCCTCCGCGAAGCCAGACAAGGAAGTTACTGACCCCAGGTCGGGGCTGGAGCGGGACACAAGTCTATGAATAAAGAAAGTGTATGGCGCCCTGTCTGGTGTGGCTCAGTGGACAGAGCGTCGACCTGCGGACTCAAGGGTCGCGGGTTGGATTCCAGTCAAGGGCACGTGGCCGGGTTGCAGGCTCCATCCCCAGTGGGGAGCGTGCAGGAGGCAGCCAATCAATGATTCCTTTTCATCATTGATGTTTCCATCTCTCTCTCCCTCTCCCTTCCTCTCTGAAATCAAGAAAAAAATATTAAAAAAAAAAAAGTGTATGGGGATCCCGGGGTGGGTGGCGTGGAGAGGGCGTCATGGCCGGAGGAGCTGTGGCCACTGCGTGTGTCATGTTCCTGGCGACAGAATCCTGAGAAAAGGAACCTGCCCCCGGGGCTTGCCCACCGCAGAGCAGGCCCTGCACAGGCAGAGGTGCCGGCTGGTGGGAGCAGGGCGGGCGTGTGTGTGCACCTGCGAGGCGGCCGGCACTTAACTCCACACTTTAAACCTACTGGTTACTCCTCAATAAAGCTGTTACAACACCGTCCCCCAACTAAAAACAAATCAATACAGCGGGGCAAAGGGTGATAGGACACATGTAATACCTTAATCGATAAAGAAAAAAAATTATATATATAAAAAAAGAGCCGAAACCGGTTTGGCTCAGTGAATAGAGAGTCGGCTTGCGGACTGAAAGGTCCCAGGTTCGATTCCGGTCAAGGGCATGTACCTTGGTTACGGGCACATCCCATGTAGGAGGTGTGCAGGAGGCAGCTGATCGATGTTTCTCTCTCATCGATGTTTCTAACTCTCTATCTCTCTCCCCTCCTCTCTGTAAAAAAAATCAATAAAATATATTAAAAAAAAGAAAAAAAAGAAAAGAAAAAGGCCCTAATTGGTTTGGCTCAGTGGATAGAGCGTCAGCCTGTGGACTCAAGGGTCCCAGGTTCGATTCCGGCCAAAGGCACATGCCCAGGTTGCAGGCTCGATCCCCAGTAGGGGGTGTGCAGGAGGCAACTGATTGATGTTTCTCTCTCATCGATGTTTCTAACTCTCTATCCCTCTCCCTTCCTCTCTGTAAAAAAATCAACAAAATATGTTTTTTAAAAAGAAAAAGAAATCATTACAGCGGGGCAAGGGGGATAAGGACACATGTAATACCTGAATCAATAAAGAAAAAAATTATGAAAAAGAAAAAGAATTCATTACCATGGCCTCTCACCAGCATCGCGGCCCCGGGGATGGGGAGCATAAGACATTTTGGGGGGCTGGCAATCTGAATGTGTCCCAGAAACCTGCTCGCTACTGCGCAATCTTGCGAGCTGATAATTAACTCCATTTGTGATAAAAAATAGGAGGCTACTTAGCGTCCCAAGTGCACATTCAGGGTCAGGGTCCCCTCCGTCCCCATCTGGTCTCGCAAGAGCCTGTTTACCGAAATGCGCCCAATCCGCGGGGCCCTGAACCCGGATGTTACAGCTCAGCTCAGCGGTTCTCAACCTGTGGGCCTCGACCCCTTTGGGGGTCGAACGACCCTTTCACAGGGGTCGCCTCAGACCATCGGAAAACACATATATAATTACATATTGTTTTTGTGATCAATCACTATTTTGTAACAATGAAAATACATCCTGCATATCAGATATTTACATGACGATTCATAACAGTAGCAACATGACAGTGATGAAGTAGCAACGAAAATAATTTTATGGTTGGGGGTCACCACAACATGAGGAATGATATGAAAGGGCCGTGGCATTAGGAAGGTTGAGAACCACTGGCTTAGCTGGAGGGAGGTCAGGGCGCCCTCCAGGATGGAATTAGCTACAATCTAAGCTAACCATCTCACTCTCCAGGCTGGGGGAGTAGAGTCCCTACAGAAGATGGGGGGGGAGTAGAGTCCCTACAGAAGCTGGGGGCGGGGAGTAGAGTCCCTACAGAAGCTGGGGGCGGGGAGTAGAGTCCCTACAGAAGCTGGGAGGGGGAGTAGAGCCCCTACAGAAGCTGAGGGGGGAGTAGAGCCCCTACAGAAGCTGGGCGTTAGGGAACAGAGGCTCAGGAATACATGAGGAGAACATCTCACTGTCCAAGGGGCTCAGGATCTGGATCTTAGGGTCCCTGGACCGGCAGCTCTTTGAATGAAGCTTTTCCTGAAACCTCAGTGTCCAACTGTCTCTTCCGCGCCAATTCCATCCATTCCGTATCCACAGCGCGGTGGGAGGACGGGGGATGGCCGTGCCCGCCCAGCCCCCGGGGGGTCACCATCCCGTCACCAGAGAGCCCGGGGCAGGGGCCGCGGGGGGGGGGGGCCTGCGCTGTCCCCGCGCTCGGCTCAGCCACGGATGCCCTGCGCGCCGAGCCGCGGGGGCCTGGGGTGCGGGTGCAGCTCGCCCTCCGGACTCTGGAACTCAGACTCCGTTCTGCCCTCGCCTGGCCCCCTCCCGGCCGGCGGGATCTTCCCTCCCCGAGCCCCGCCGGGCACCCACCTGGGTCCCGAGGAGCAGCAGCAGCAGCAGCAGCGGCGAAAGAACAGACGACATCCCGGCCATGGCGCTCCTTGGGTCCAGGGGGCGCGCAGGACGGTAAGACGGGACGAAACCGCGAGCAGCCCGTTTTTCTGGAGGGTCAGCCGGGCGGGGAGCCTCCAACCCCG
>NW_005872547.1:14328-36721 GCF_000147115.1 Myotis lucifugus
CCAGTCCATGGGCTTCTCAATTCATGTTTCTTCTGTTTCCCCCTTCCCCTCTCGCTAAAATCATGAAAATGTGTGAGGATACAACAAAAGCTCCGAGTGGGAGAGCCCGCATCAGCCGAGCCCATAGCCCCGTGTCCCCGTGTCCCCGTGTCCCCGGGTCCCGTGTGGCAGCTGAACGCACCGCGGTCACGTGTCCCCCGCCGCCTGCAGACCGCTGCCCCTGCACTTCTCACAGAGCATGTGTCCAACAGCACACGGGCAGCGTGAACCCCACGAGCCGAGTCAGGAGCCCCAGGGTCCCGGCCGAAGTGCTCAGGCGACAGGGGCAGGGTCTCAGGAGCGACAGCCTGTGCTCAGTCCGAGAAGGCCCTGGGGTCCCGGCTGGCTCCTCCTTCTGCAGCCCCGCTGGGGAGGGACTGTCTGACCCTGGCAGGCCCTCCTACCCCCCCCCCACGCCAGCCCCCGGCAAGTGGACGCTGTGCCGGAGTGAGAGGGCGGTGACCGGAGCGGGCACCAGGCAGTGGCATGTGGCCGGAGCATCCAGGCCGGCGCCGGGCAGGGCCCTGCCCAGAGGCCAGCCCCTCCCCCGGAGGCACCGGTGGCCGCCAGGTCCCTCCTGCTGTCCTCCTGCTGCCGGGACCCCTCTGTCCACCGCGGCCGCCTCCCCGGGGCTGGTGTAAAGTGCTGGGTGCCGGGCGGGTGGCGGGAGGCGGTGGCGGGTCTGCAGGTGACGCCGCGTCCCGCGGGGCTCTTACGTGAGGACGTGGTTCATGAGCAGCTGGCAGGCCAGGAGCACGCAGAGCAGGCCCCAGGCGCGCGGGCTCTGCAGGAGGCCCGGGGCCGCCGCCCGCCGCGCCCTCGCCGAGGCGCTGAGCATGGCCGACAGGTGCCTGCAAGGACAGGGCGGCTCAGCCAGGCCGGCCAGAGGGACGCGCGTCCACCCTCAGGGGCGCTGGCCGAGGGGGAGGCGGTCAGGGGCGGGCACCCAGGGCACGCGCTCGAGGGACCGGGACCCGGGTCAGTGCCAGGGGAGCTGGACCTCTCCCCTTCCCCCCCTTATGGTGAGATGGGTCCCACCCCCAGCGTCATGTGTCGGAGCCCTGACCCCAGGACCTGAGTGGGGCCGAGTTTGGAGATGGGCCTTTAACGGGAAGATTAAAGTTCAATGAAGTCACTGCCGGGCCCTCATCCAATGGGACTGTCCTCACAAGCAGAGGCCAGGACGCACCGAGGGACAGGGAGGGGCCGTGGGGGCCGCAGGGAGAAGGCCGGTGTGAGCCGCGTCTGCGGGACTTGGGTTGCGTGGCCCCTGGACACGCAGAAGCCGCCCTGACTCTGAGCCGTGGGCGGGCGGGCGGACTGTGACAAGCTCTGGGCTGTCCTCCAGGTCCCGGCCTGTGTCCAGCCTCAGCTCAGAGGGCCCTGGGTGCCGACTCACCGGGGCTCCTGCTGGCCCTCGGCACCCGCCCCTCCTCGGGCCCCGCACTGCCCACTGGCTGCCCACCGAGCGGCGGCTCAGCGGCTCACACAGGATCCCCGGGGCCGCCGTCCCTCGAGGGGCAGAAGCCCAGGCGTCCTCCTGTGCCCCCACGGCACCCGGACCCGAGAGGGTTCCAGCTCCCAGCGGCCGCCATGCGTGTCCCCCGGGTCCCCCGCCCGGCTCTTCGGGGTCCCGCCCTCTCCTACCTGTGCAGCTTCTGCTGGCGTCCCGGATAGAACACACGGGCTCGTGAGCGCCTGCAGGCGCCCGGGCTTCTTCCCGCAAACTGTCTGCATGGCGGGCTGGCCACAGTGACACAGGCACAGGGGCTCTGCAGCCTCCCGGAGGCCAGGCACACAGAGGTCCCCCACCACCACCCATCAGCGCACCAGCTGGGCTGCGGGCAGGGGCAGCTGTGGGTCCATGTCTCTCACCTGTGTCCCCTCTCTCTATCTGCCCCTTCCTCTCTCTAAGACGCAATAAAAACACAGTTTTTTAAAAGGCGGCCTTTAAAAACACACACGGAGGCCACCCCCCCACCGCACCCCACTATCCCCACCCCTACATCCCCCGACCCCTCTCCTTCCTTCCCCCCACATCCCACACCCTCCTCGATCCAACCCCCCCACATCCCCCCCTCCCCCTCCCCTCTCTCCACATCCGCGGGTGGGGTCACAGCAAACTTTCATTCATTTTTTATTTTATTTAAAACCCGAGTGTGTTCAACCGGTGTCTCCCCCATAAATTCCAGGAGGAGAGAGACGGAGACGGAGACGGAGAGAGAAGAGATCGGCCCGGCGGGGTCCCCCGAGTCCCACTCGTTCAGCTGCAGAGGCCACGGCGGCTCAGCACGTGTCTCGGCACGTGTCTCACTTGTCTCAGCATGTGTCGCATATCCTCCGGGGCCGACAGCGTGGGTGAGGGCGACGCCGAGACTGGTGGAAAAATTTTTCACTACTCACCTCCCACGCCCCCCCGCCCGCGCCCAGGGCAGGAACGCTGCCACCTGCCCCCCCCCCCTGCCGGTTCCATAGGAGCCAGAACCGCGCTCGCACATTAATGCGCCGAAGGCTGCTGAGCGACCCCCGTTACAAAACTGGGCGAGGAAATGCTTTAGGGAATAATTGGCTTTAAAGTCTCAAAGTTGTTAAGGCAAAAATACATCACTAAAATGAAGAGTATTTGGTTAAAAAAAAACACCTTTTTCAGCGGCAATGACATATATGCCTAAACATAGTTTCCCAAAGTCTTCGGTAACTTCAAACTTTGAAGTTTGCTGAATTAAAAAATAAAAATTCTTAAATATCTAGGTATTTTGAAATAACAGAATACTGAAATATTCATCTGAGTTTGCCTCCTATGAAAAACCTAGAGGATTTTTGAATCTATTAGTGAAAATAAGTCTTTGAATCTATTAATGAAATAAGTCTTGTGTTTTATTTGAAATATATCCTTAAAAATGTGAAAGTATTACTAATCTGAGAAATGCTACGTAGTTCACTTGCCACCTAAAAACTTGAGGCCTCCAGGAGCTAAAAGTTCAGACTAAGTTGGGAGAAATTACATGGTTGTGATAACAGAAGGCATGAAGTATGGAAATTCATTTTTGAGGAGAATAATTCTTGCATTTTTTCTCAAAAAATTAGTAGTTCAAAATATATTATAGTCTTTGTGTTTATCTGTGTCTGTGAACTACCTGTGTAGCTTTCTGTGCTAGGTGTCCTATAGGGCCCAGTGGCTCAGCCTCCCCAATTACCTGAGGTGGACACTCTTGGTGCACCCCTTTGTGAGCTGTGTGCACACGTGAGAAGAATTTAGTAACAACATCAACATCAGCACAGACAGAACCTGGGGTGGCCAAGCCTAAACGCTGGACAGTGGCCACCCATCCGGCCAGCAGCTCTAAGGAGCAGGCAGGGTGCCCGGAGGAGGTGGGGTGGGCCTGACCCGGCAGAAGCAGAAGCAGGCTGAGCCCCTCAGCGGGTCGGGGCCCTGGCGACCCCCCTGCAGAGAGAGCAGGCTGGGTCGGGGGCGGCTGACAGATTGGGGGGTAGGGCAGCGACGGTGATGTGACCACATTGTTGAGGGCGTGTGACTCTGCTTGATTTCAGGAGAGAAAGCGGGGGGAACGGGGGTGCCCAGCAGCACCTGGAACCCCAGACAGCAACGTCGCAGAAGGAAGTGCTGCCGGGGTTCTTGTTCCAGCATCGAGAAGGGTTCAGCAATCTGGAGAAGGCTGTGCGTACATTAGATAGGAGTCCAGAGACAAAGCATCATTTTGAAAGGCATTTGGGGGTCAGAGGAGCCTAGTTTAAAGGAAACTAAGATCTCAGATCTCCTCGTCTCAGGACCCCATGCTTTTTATTAACACAATTTGTCCTGAGGCGAGGCAGAGATATATAGTTCACATAACACTGGCTAGTGAAATAGAAAGGCCAAATTTAGACTTTAAAAAAAAAATCAATACGTTAATCAAAGAAGCGGCAATTCTAACACCAAAAGAGCTCAATAAAAACAGAGACTTTCATTCTATACCCCGAGCACCTACAGCAGCACCAGGCACAGAGCAGCCCGTTGGCCAATTTCACTTGAATGAATGAATGAGTGAATGTGTGAATGAGTGCTTATTTTGTTTAAGATGCTACAAGGGATGCAAGCCATGTAAGATGCAGTTTCTACTGCAACATCTAGAACCTTACACTCCAAAAGGATAAAACAAAAAAAAAAAAACGCAAACACAGCTAAACTGGCACCAGAGGGAAAAGGTCAAGGAAGTGAGCAGCCATCCAGGTGCGGGAGCGACGGAGAAGGTCTATGTAGGAAGTGACCTGAGCTGAGTTCCCAAAGACAGGAACGCTGGCAGCTGGTGACGGCTGTGCGGTGGGCGACGGGGGGCCGGGGTCCTGGCCTCTGGACTGGGACTCCACAGACCCTTCGTTCCAGTGGAACCCCCTGCTCTTCCGACTCCCTCGGACACCATTGCACGCAGCTCGCTCCTCCGTCATCAAAGAATTCGTATTTTCTCTTGAGTAGGAAAGGAAATAGTTGACACACGTGGCTGAAATATAAAAATAGAGCGACATTTAAGGAGGTAAAGATACAGTCCTGCTCAGTGGAGTTTACATTGGGGATGCCTTCCTTTTTTTCTGTTTTTTTTTTGTGGACATGAGTTTATACATGTTAATGTATATACTCATCTGTTGGTTGTTGACATATATGTTGTGTATAGGTTTGTGTTCTCCCTGTTTTCATAAAAGTTTGTATGTTTTTTTTAAATTCTCACATGAGGATTTTTTTTCCCCATTGATCTTTTTTAGAGAGTGGAAGGTGGGGAGGGGGAGAGGGGAAGAGAGAGATGTCAGTGTGAGAGAGACATATCAGTGGCTGCTCCAGTCCCCATCCCAACCCGGGATCGAACCTGCAGCCTTTCGGTATGGGGCCGACGCTCTAACCACTGACCAAACCAGCCAGCACTAAAAAGGTTTAAAGAAATTATAGCGTATATACCATTCCCCAAGTCATGAGAAGTTTTTCATAAGCAGCATTGTAATGCTGCTTTACTCGCACACGAACGGCACTGTGAAGAATGTGATTTTGTAAATGACTTTTGTTCACTTTGTTTTCTGAGAAGAGATTCCTAAATGTGGAAATACGTCTCCACGGCCTGGGAAGCTGGTGCTAGCAGGCTGCGCTCCGGCCAGCAGGGGGTGCCGTTGTCCTGGCTGCTCGGAAAGGCTCCGTCTGCGGGGACAGAAGCTCCTGCAGCCTTGCCTGAGCTTAACCTGGCCTTTTGGCTGGCTGTTTGGAAGCATAAAAGCGTTTAATTTCTGGACTCTGGGACCTAACATTTCACCTCCACATGGCACAGAATATAAGGCACAGAAATACATTGAGAAGTGTTGGGAGATTCATGTGCAAGGGTGTCCGTTGTAGCCTTGTTGAGGATGGCAGAAGTTCCGGAACTGCCAGCAGGGGGCTATTCCATGCCCGCACGGCCATGGGGAAGAAGACGCGGAAGTATGAAAGGACTGGGATTAGATGTTAATGAAATCCACCGTCGCTGCACACCTGCCCGGGGCTGGAGTGTTCTCCGCGCGCCCGCCAGGTTCCCACCACGCCCTCGACAGACGCACGGTGCCCTGTAGCAGCCTCACCGCCCACACGCCCACCGCGCTCCCTGCTCAGCCCTCCACCTGCCCAGCCCCTCCAACCGCTGAGCTTGTCACTGTCTCCGTGGTTTTGCCTTTTCCAGAAAGTCGCGTAGTTGGGATCGTACAGCGCGAAGCCTCTAAGTGGCATGTACTGTTCCTCTGGGTCTTTTTGTAGCTGGATCGCTCAGATGTTTTTATCACCAAATAAGGTCCCATAAATGATTTTATAAATAACGTTCCAGTTCACCAGTTTGCTGACCCACCCCCTATTGGAGGCCCGGAAATCGAGGCCCAGAAATCGTGTTGTTTTCTCCAAGCTCCCGAGGCTCCTCTGCGTGCACCCTGCCGGCGAGAGACTCGCACACAGGGCCAGAGAGACACCCGGCCTGCACCGAACACGGAACATAAACCCCAGGGAATTAGGCATCTAAACGCACAGCAAGCCTTTAACGTGCTCTTAAAAACATAGAAGGTACGGTACGTAAGTAGAAGACCTTTGAATACGGGAGGGTTTCATTCGCTTCAAAACGCGTAAAATAAAAGGTTGATGGAGTTGGCTTTGGAATGTGAAAATCCCGTGTTTCCAAAGACATCATCAACGAAGCCAGAGATAAGCCACAGACGGAAGTATGTGTCTCGCGCACCATGTCACCAGTGTTAGTGTTTAGAATAAAAGGGATTCAAGTGTGTTCGTAAGAAAAAGGTGGGCTATCTACTGACCTTCCCCAGGGGCCCAACGTGACGGTGGGGGTCCTTCCCCTCGGAGGAGGGGACAGACGAGGGGGTTGAGGGGAAGACGCTGCCCACCATTGTTGGGCTTGAAGGTGGAGGAGGGGCCCCTGTCCATCAAGGGCCATGGGAAGGATGAAGAGAGAAAGGCTCTTCTTGCTGCTCCTGATAGCGAACAAGTGTTTTCTGCGGCCGCTACCCTGACTTCCTCTTCCTACTACAAATCTCTTGGGGCCGAGCAGCTCGCCTCTGCCAGCTTCAGGCTGCTGTTCCCAGGAGCCCGTCTCCAAAGATGCCCCCTAAACACATCCTCCTGCGTCGGCGGCACCCGCGCCCGCCTTTCTCCGGCACAGCTTCTCGGTCTCCGCGGCGTCGGCGTTGGCATGTGTGTCAGACGCGAGCCCGTTGCGATCAGGTCGGTGATCTGCTCGAGCCAGACGTGTGTCAGCCTTCCCGGGGGGGGGGGTGGGGGGGGGCGGGGGCCCGGTGCTCATTCCACTGCCCCCGGGAACGGGGTGGAACAACGGTCCAACACGCCCTCCCTGGGCCCCCGGTTCTGTTTGGAGACTCGAGCGAGGGGGTCCTGGTGTTCAGATCTCTCTGGAAGGGAAGGCACGGGCCCAGGGCTGGCGCCCTTCTGTGTATTTCGTTCTCACGGACCTGCCCTCCCGCCTGGCTGGCTCGCAGTGAAGCGGCGCTCGGACAAGAGCCAGGTGCCCCCCAGCCCTGGCTGAGGCAGGCCCGGCCGAGCGCCCCTCTGTGTCCCACATCCTAGAACTCCTTCCGTGAAAAGCCATGTGCACTGTTGTGAGGCAGGGGCGGGGGGGGGGGGGGGCCTTGCCGCCATCTGCATCCAGCCCCGAGAGGGAACGGGGTTGGTAGGAGCAGACGGAGCCTCGGGGCTCCGCGGGGCAAGGCCAGGAGGTGAAGGGACTGCAGAGGAGTCATCCTGGCGAGAGGTGCTGGGTCTGGGTTAAAAGTGGCAGAGCAGAGGGACCAATCTGAGAAGAGTTATTTCTCTTTTGTTCAATTTCACTTTCTGGTTTAGAAACATCCCGACTCCCAGCCAAGTCGAGGGGATGGTGCAACGCTCAGCCGGCGCCCGTAGCCCCCAGGCGCCCACATTTCTCACCGGCGGCTGCGGGAGCTGAGGCGGAGGGAGACTGGTGATCGATCAGATCCCGGGGAGCAGGTGGTGACGAGGGGAGGAGAGCAAACGAGAAGGAAGATGCCAGAATGCCTGGGCCTCCAGCAGGGCCTCGCGGGAGGGAGACGAGGGGCAGGTGAGCAGCGGCTCTCGGGGCGACGGGTTGTGCTGATACCACACTGGCCCCTGCCACGTGGATGAGAAAGAACACGGGGCAGTGGGCCCACCACGGGCTCCCCACCTCCCGTGGGAGCGGCCAGGCTGAGGCTGAGCCAGAGGGAGCTGGGGGCACCTGGTGATGTGCAGGTCTGGCCCCATGGGGGTTTCTGTAGATGAAAAAGAACCTCCTAGCCTTGTCCCCACAACAAGAGTTTGAGCGTCTGAACAGAGGGAGGCAAGAGAGTGTTCCAGAAAGAAACCCGGTGATGTTACAGGCTCGGGCCCGCCGTGCAGGCCGCTGCCCAGGCCCCGCTCAGGGTCTCTGCTGGGGGCACAGGAGCCAGCTCTGCCTCAGCCGCCCACTCCTTTCTCTGCTGGGGGCACCCGGGAGCGGCAGGTGCGGGGACCAGGCAGGCAGGGCGGCCCCTCCCCCCGCCCCTCCCACATGCGGCAGGAGCTGCGTCTCCCTGTGGGTCCGGGTGACACTGTTCTCCTTGGCTGAGCAGAGGCCCTGCTTCTCCTCTGTGCGCTGTCACCGAGCTGTCACCGCTGCGGCCACAGCCTTATCACCTGGTTGGCTTATCCTCACGGTTCCTTATCGTGATTTACCGCAATTATGGGCAACACCTAGTGCTCTTTGCCTCGGTTTATAACCCTTCGGGGTGTCAATAGCGCTGAGATAGGGACCTGAGTCACTCCCCGCACAGCCATTGCCCAAGAAGCCCTTGGTCATTCCGGCCCAGCCCGGCTACGCGGTTATGTTCTTTCCCCGCCTTCCAGCCAGAAAGCAGAACAAGCAACTCACTTACCCTCCCCCCAAAGCCCTCCCCCAGCCCCTCCCCCGGCCCCTCCCCAGCCTGGCCTGCACAGGAGCCTCCCTGCGCCCAGGTGGGTCCCTCCTTCACCTGAAGGCAGAGCAGGTGCTGCTCGGGCCCCTGTGGCACCAGGTCCGCACCCAACGGCGCTGTCCCGGGCGCTCAGGGCTGCGTCCTCCCGCCCGCCCGGGGGGTGCAGAGCTCCTGGGGACTCGCCTCCTCTCCTCCCCTACGGAGGCAGGTGTGCAGAGCTGGCCACGCCGGGTTCATTCACAGGGGCTCCGTCGGATTTGGGGTGTCGGCCACCTCCTGCCTAAATACAAAGAGGGGAGCCTGAGGCAGCAGAGCCCCCGGCACAGCACAGGGCGTTGTGAACTGAGACCCGCATCCTCAATGAGACGTGTAAAGGGAAGAACTTCAATCCCATTTGAATGCAATCCCGGCCCTGCCCGGAGGGGAGGGCGTCGGCTGGGCTGGGGCAGGGGGGGAGGTGCGTGGTGGGGAGGGCCAGGGCTTCCTCCCCCCCCCCCCCCACTTGTGCTCATCCTATCGGGCTTGGGAACGGAACAGGAGCGCCCGGTTGCTCCGTGACTGCCCGCGGCCACCTGCCCGCCTTTGCTCTTTATAACGGCCCCTCGGGCGCCGTGGCTGCTTCTCTGTCCAACACTGGCTGTGCCTCTATTTACATTCCCAGTCCTCTCTCCCAAGGGCCAGCACCCCAGTACTGCCTCTCCGGGGGACACAGTTCTCAGCTGGAGGGACCGGCTCTTGGTTCTCCCAAGGCCCGGAGGGGCCTGGCCCCGCACCACCCCGAGGCCCGGCCTCCCTGCCCAGCGCCTCGCAGCTGGGCGCGGCACTTCCCAACGTCCCCGGGCGGAGGACCAGACGCTTTCGCATCGTTGCCAACGTGTCACAGTCCGTGCTCTGTACAATGTGTTAGAAATCGCTGCGGAACGGTGCCAGGACCCGCCACTCCCAAATGTGCCCTCGGCGTCAGGGTTCCTTTGAGCTTAAGACGCTTAAAAAACAAGCCCTGACCAGTTTGGCTCAGTGGATAGAGCGTCGGCCTGCGGACTGAAGGGTCCCAGGTTCGATTCCGGTCAAGGGCATGTACCTGGGTTGCGGGCACATCCCTAGTAGGAGTGTGCAGGAGGCAGCTGATCGGTGTTTCTAACTCTCTATCTCTCTCCCTTCCTCTCTGTAAAAAATCAATAAAATATATTTTTTTAAAAAAAACAACAGCCGGTGTGAGGGGTGCTCTGGCCGCTCCTCTCTCTCCCTGAAAGCAGGAGATCAACCCCCTGATGGAAAATGTCCTCCCGGCGACACCAGCGCTACTGGGCAGGGCCCCCCAGAGCCGTCTGCCTGGGGCCGGCCTGTGCGGGCGGCTCTGGACTTGGCGCAGGAAGGATTTCACAGTCCGAGTCCCACTGAGTTTGAGAGCCCCGGCTCCCACCACTCTCCTGAGCTGAAGGCAACTTTAGCTGTGATCCCTCCGCCCCCCCTTAACTCCCAAGAAGAGCTGGAATTGGAGTCCGTGCCCATCACAAGAGCTGGCCTCCTTGGACCCAGTTAGCAAACATCTGTCTTATCATCCCGCACGGGCCCTATGGAGCCCCCAGACCACCTAGCGCGTCCCTCGCTCAGAGCGTCTTCATAAAGCCCTGCTTCCTCTCTGTCTCCCCCTCTGCATGTGGGGTCTCTCCCCCGTGCGCGGGGTTCCCGGACACACGCAGGTACTAAATCCGGTTATTTCATGGTGCTGACCTGCCTGGGGCTGAGTCTGGCCGCAAGGAGCAGGCAGGGCCGGTGTCCACAGGAGGAAGCATTTGGGGAGTGGACGTAGCCGGAGGGGAGCCAAGAGCAAAGGCATTGCGTTGGCGGGGGCGGGCGGGGGCAGCGCGTGGAGTCTTACCCAGTGCAGGGAGGCGGAGGGCCGAGGCTGGGAAGGGAATGGGGGCGCGTGTAATGAGAGGGGTACTCGCGCTGACACCCTGCCGGCAATGGGGAGCCACGGCAGGCGTTGGAGGAGAGCGGCGTGACCCAGCTCACGGTGTCGCTACCTGGTAGCGAGGTGCCACGGGGGTTCCTTCCGCAGCCGAAGGGGTCGCCGGGGCACCGTTGCGACAGAAGTGGCGGCTCTTTGCAAACTGGGAAAGGGCAGGACTGGGTGGGAGGGGACTGGGACTCCTCACACGCAGGCCCCTGTCCTCTCCGGCCGGGGACGTGCTGCGCGGTCCTTTCCACGGAGACGAGGGCCCGGGCTGACCCCCACCCCTCTCCTCCCCCGTCTCCTTGGGTGCAAAGGTGGACAATGACGGTCAGACAGTCAGGGCGCAGGGCCGGCTGTGAGCGGCCGTGAGGGGCAGACAGGTGCCCGTCTCCTCGGGGGACTCTGGCCCGGAGGCGTCCCCCTCAGGGCTCCGTCAGCCACCTCCCAGCCGGTCAACCCCGCGGTGAAGGCTTCCCCTCCGGCTCCAGGCCTAGGCCTACGTTCTCCGGATAAACAGCGCTCGGTTAGGGTGCTCTGTCTGGGAGACCCCCCTTTTGCAAAATATATTTTAATTGATGTCAGAGAGGAAGGGAGAGGGAGAGAGAGAGAGAAACATCCATGATGAGAGAGAATCATGGATCGGCTGCCTCCTGCACGGCCCCCACAGGGGATCGAGCCTGCAACCCAGGCATGTGCCCTGGACCGGAATCGAACCCTGACCTCCTGGTTCATAGATCCACCTCATCCACTGAGCCACACGGGCTGGGCAGGGAAACCCCTTTTTAAATGCTCAGGATCACCCAGAATCCCTGGTCTTTGGGGATCCTTTTAAATTATACCTCTCAGCTTGACTTTATTTTTTCACCAAGAAATATTAAAACGATCAAACTACACATCTTGATTGGGAGGCTCAGAGAATATTCCCCCCAAGGGTCACTTTTCTGCCAGTCCTGCTGTGTCCCCCCACCCCCACCTTCTCTGGAGTGGCTCACAGGGGTGTGGTCACAACAAACACGGCCACATCCTGCGTGTCTGCTGAGAGCAGGAGCCCTGCTGACCTCCGCTCTCCTGAGGGCACAGCGGAGCCGTCGGGGCGCCGCCCGGCCTGTGGGGTCTGCTTGTCCCTCCTGTTTTGAAACCCGCGTGTGGCAAGGGCTGACTCACTTCCCCAGGCTTAGCTCACGGAGTGAGTGCCCGGCTTCCCGGATCAGCAGACCCTGCCGGGGAGGGTGGAAACTTCCAGATGGCACAGGGGAGTTGTGATTCTAACTGTAACAGGCGCTGACTTCTCACTTCGACTCCCCCCGCGGTGGGCGGTGGGGAGAGGGGCGCGCTGTAAGGGCCGCTGGGCGACACGGGGCGCTGAGACCTGTGGGAGAGCAGAGGTAGTGGGGCCAGCTCGGCCCCGGGGGAGGGACCCACATGCTCCTGGCAGGCGCGCAGGTGAGCGTACGGCTGGGCGACCCGGACACAGGCGGCCTTTGTTGGGTCTTCGCGGCACCTTCCTCACCAGACACTGGGCCCGGCCCCGGAACCACGGCCGGACCAGAGGCAAGACCGGCGGGCCAGCCTCTTTTCACTGTTCTAAGGTTTTATTTGTTTAGAGCAGTTCCAGGTTTACAACAAAATAGAGAGGGAGTACAGAGAGTTCCCGAACGCCCCCTGGGCGCCCGCCCCACTCGCACAGCCTCCCCCGTTCTCATCCTCGCTCACCAGGAGGGTAGTTGACCAAGGATGAGCCTGCACGGACACGTCATGACACCCCAAGCTCATCGTTGACCGCGGGGCTCCCTCCCGGGCCGTGCATTCTAAGTGCAGGTTTGCCCGGGTGTGTAATGACATGTGTTCACCACGACGGCTTCACACAGTCATTTCGGCGCCCAAACCCTCTGTACTCAGCCTACTCGCCCCCCTCCCTGCGCCCGCCGCCGCCTCTCCCCGGGGCGACGCCTCCCGTGACCACAGCCCGTGTGCCCTGCACAGCACGGATTCCACCCCCGGCGGCTGCTCGCCAGCCCCAAGTCGGACAGAGGTCACCGGGCGGAGGGAACGGCCTGTCACGCCCGCTGGCGTGCCCTGGGGGCTGCTCAGTCCCGCCGCTCCTGTTTGGGCTGTCACACCCACAGCAAACTCCCGAGACGTGTGGGAGACCTGGGTGCGATCGGGAGGTAAACATCGCCCGACGCCAAACGCAGCCGCCCCGGCTCCTGTCGGGGTTGTTGTTCCAGCAGCTGGGCCTCCCTCCAGGGAGCTCCCGAGAAACCCAAGCACGGCTCTTCCAGGGGGGCCTCCCGGACCCTCGCCCCACCCCGCAGCCAGCCCAGCGCAGCAGCAGGGCCTGGGCACTCGGACCCTTCCCGCTCCCTCCCACCCCCCTCTGCACCCTGTGACCTTGAGCCCTGCGGGCCCCCCCCCCCAACACACACACACACATTCCATTCCCAAGGGCAGCGCCCAGCACGTGCGCCTTGCCGACAGGGCGTGGGCCTGGCCACCAGGACTGCTCTGTGTCTGAGAAGAGGCCCGAGCCGGGCCCTGGGACAGCCCGTTCCGGTTCCCGGGGCAGAGTGTCCCTGAGCCTGGGAGCAGCACCAGGATCCAGGCAGCCTCCCAGGCCCCTCAGCCGCTGCCTGGTCCCACCGACCAAACAGTCTTCAACGAAATAAGAAAAAACGCGGACTTATGGGACATGCAACTAAGAAAAAAGTGAAAAATGTCCCTTTGTCTAAAAATCCCCATTTTCCCACCCCTGGCCCCGGGACAGAAGGCTCCTGCCGGTGAGACCAAGGGGCCTTACGACCTTCATTCACTGTAGCGGTGTGTTTTTGAAATATATTTTTATTGATTTCAGAGATGAAGGGAGAGGGAGAGATAGAAACATCAATGATGAGAGAGAATCACTGATTGGCTGCCTCCTGCACGCCCCACACTGGGGATCGAGCCCACAACCTGGGCATGTGCCCTTGGCTGGGAATCAAACCGTGAGCCCTGGTTCATAGGTCGATGCTCAACCACTGAGCCATGCTGGTGGGGCTAAATTTAGTTTTGGGTCCTAGCTGTAAACATCACACCTCTCTCTCCCCCTCTCTCTCCTGCTCTTTCTCTTTCTCTCTCACATTCTCCCTCTCTCTCTCTTTCTCTCTCTCTCAAGATAGATGATAGATAGATAATTAGATAGATAGATAGATAGATAGATGATAGATAGATAATTAGATAGATAGATAGATAGATGATAGATGGATAGATAGATAGATAGATAGATAGATGATAGATAGATAGATGATAGAGAGATGGATAGATAGATAGATAGATGGATAGATAGATAGATAGATGATAGAGAGATGGATAGATAGATAGATAGATAGATGATAGATAGATAGATTCCTAAGAGCCCCAGCCTTTCCCCCGATAGTCCGCAACCTTCGAGGCTGCAGAGGACAGCAGCCTGGGCCTGCTGGTGGCCCACGGTCAGGGCCTCCTCAGGCTGAAGAGAACATCTAGACCTGCGGTTCTCAACCTGTGGGTCCCGACCCCTTTGGCGGTCGAACAACCCTTTCACAGGGGTCGCCTAAGACCATCCTGCATATCAGATATTTACATGACGATTCATCACAGTAGTGACATGACAGTGATGAAGCAGCAACGAAAATAATTTTATGGTTGGGTCACCACATGAGGAACTGTATTGAAAGGGCCAGAAGGTTGAGAACCGCTGATCTAGACTAAGGTGCGTTTCAGCCCCTGAGCCTGCGGTGGAGCAACCCCTGCTACTTGTCCATGAACCCGACCGAGGCCGCTGGAGCCGCCCCAGGACTGTGCTCAGGTCCGGGGACTGCTCCTCGCCTGGGCTCCCCTCTGACAGCTCCCCGCAGGGCCCGCGTCCCTAACCCTCGCGGATTGTGGTTTTGCCTTTATAACCTACACGCCATCGGGGAGCGGGGGCTTTCCAGCATTAGCTTCCGGTTCTCCCGGTGGCGCCATCGTAACCAAACGCCCAATGCTCTCCGCTCGGTTCTCCGTGTCGGTGTCCGTTCTGCAGCGCCGGTGGCCGCACTCCTGCCTGTCACACGGTCCGGCCGGGTTTGCCTCAGCCCGTGGCTCCCAGCGGGCAGTGGCTCCCTCAGCGCCCGCCCCGGCGCTGGGGGAGGACCAGAGAGACGGGGCTGGGCCTCCAAGAGTCATGTCAAGCAGATGGATGTCCGTGAGCCCGGGGGGCCCGCCTGCCACCAGGGCTAGCTCTCCCCCACCCCCGGGAGCGCCCCTTCGTTAGAAGAGACCCCGGTTTTCACGGCCGTCCCTCCGAGCCGGGGGCTCAGGCTGTGACCCCCGCCCCGCTCCTGCCCCACGTGAGGCACCACGGCCCTGGGTCAGGTCACAAGCACTTGAGTCAGGCAGACACGGGGTCAGGTGTCAGCTCTGCCACCGGCTCTGCGACCTGAGCCCGTTGCACAGCCTGGATGCCAAGTGGGCTTTGGGCGAGGAATACGTGAGACAGTGGAGGTGTGGCTGTTGGCACAGAGCTTTGCTCACAGGCAGCACGTGTCAGCCATTAGCGCCATCATTAACTTTTTAGTTTGGGGTGTTTTTTTAATATATTTGTATTGATTTCAGAGAAGAAGGGAGAGGGAGAGAGAGCTAGAAACATCCATGATGAGAGAGAAACATGGATCGGCTGCCTCCTGCACGCCCCACACTGGGGATCGAGCCCGCAACCCGGGCGTGTGCCCTGACCGGGATTCGAACCGTGACCTCCTGGTTCATAAGTCAATGCTCACCGACTGAGCCACGCCGGCCGGGGAACTTTTTAGGGTTTTATTTGAAAACTTATCACTACCGTAAAATTGGCCCTTTGCGATGTACAGGTTTTTGAATTACACACGTATAGATTCCTGTAACTGTCGCCACCATCAGGGTACAACAACAGTCCCATGGTCTCCCCGGAAACTCCCTCTGGCGACCCGGTCCCTTTCCCCACTCGTTACCCCTAGCAACCGCCAACCTGTCCCCCGTCCTCAGGAATGTCCTGTCAGTGGAAGCTTGTTGAACCCTTTGGAGACTGGCTTCTCACTCAGAACGCCTCGGCCATCCGTCCCAGCGGCCGTGTGAGCCGGGGTCCCTGTGCTGTCACTGCCGGGTGCACACGTTTCCATCCCAACCAGCTGTGCCGGTCGGAGAAACACACACGGACTCCACCAGGTCTCGGCCTGGAGTCACGTCCCCGGGAAGCTGGTGGCCCCCACCCCATTTCCTCAGGTGCTCTTCCCATCGGCCCCCCCGAAACAAAAGGCTCCGAGTCCAATCGTATGGTTCGAGGGAGAGAAAACCGTAGGTCCCCTGGGTGGCAGCAAAGGGAAGACACGGAAGGACCGACAGATGGTGCCTGGGGACATCACGCTGAGCCGGATCCTGTGTCCACGACCTACAGGGGGCAGCCAGCTGGCCGGGCAGAGCAGGCAGCCCCCTCCCACCCCCCGTCCCTCCCCACACACACACACACCGATCACGGGACAGAAAGCTGGTGCCCGCGGGTGGGAGAAGCATTTCAGAGCGCGAGGGGGTGACTGAGCCAGCAAGAGGCCGCTCGCGCCCTGAGCGCCATTTCTTCCCACTATGTCCTCTCTCCAGGTTGGTTTGGAGGCTCAGCCTTGACTCTTGTTCAAAATGTGTATCGACGGGCAGGTCCTTCTTCGCTGTTAGAGAGCAGACACGGCGCTGCTCCGAGTTGCCAGGAATGTCTTTCCTGCCTTTTGTCTGCCCTTCCCTTCCTCTCCTAGGGCTGGGTCCGCGGCCAACTGAGAGAGAGAGAGAGAGAGACAGAGACAGAGACAGAGAGAGAGAGAGAGAGATCCTCTCTGCTTTCTAAGTGCAACGTCCATGGCCAGGCCTGAGTCTTTCTAGCTAATGCCCCCCAGACCCTGCGGGGACACAGCGTAGCCGGTGCTGGTAAGAGGCCCGTCCGTCCGCTGTCCGCCGGGGGCTGGTGAGCTCTGGCTCCGGGGAAACCAGCCTGTTGGGGTGCAAGGTAGAGCGAGCTGCGGGCTGGGCGATGGCCAGCCGGTCGGGGTGTCGGGCTGGCCTGGCGTCCGGCTTTCACTTCCTCTGGACACCCCCGCGCTGGAGGCGGGTGCCAGCTCTCCTGGGGGTGTGGGTCCCGCGGTTCGGAGCAGCGGGTCGACAGCAGCGACACACACACGCTTTCCGAGCGGAACAGCGGGGGTTTCAGCCCCGGGACACGAACCCCGAGGCCAGGAGGGAGTGGGAACTGTGGACCCTGGTCTGACTGGGCAGCAGGGGATTCGAGAGCCGTCGAGGGTTCTAAGCCCAACTCTGCCTCCAGCCCTGAGTCCTGGGGCGGGCCCTGGGCCGTGGCCAGCTGAGCGCGGGGTCCCCTGGATGCTGCCCTCTGTGCTCTGAGTCATTCACGGAGGGAGCCTCGCGTTCCCTTTTAGGGCCTCGTGGCGCCAGATGTCCTGGTCACGCGGCTGCTGACTCCCCCGGGCCGGGCCGGGGCCGAAGGAGGTGGCGCAACTTCCCGCCCAGGTGCGGGCGCCTCGCCTTGCTTCTCTCTGGACACAAACACGTTGAAAACGTCCGAACCCAAACAGTCCCTTTGGCAGCGTGGGCCCCAAACACCCCTGTGAGCTGAGGGCCAGGGCCTTGACCTCTTCCTCTCCCAGGAGCTGTGGAGCCAGCCCGGGTACCGATTAACCTGCCGCAGCTGCTGCCGCCACCGCAGCCAGGCCTCCCGCCCCTTCCCTGGGGTTCCTGGGCCCAGAGCCGCCCCTCCTCCCCGGTCCCTGAGCGGCCTGCTCGCTGGCTTGGCTCAGGCAGTGACTTTTACTTTATTGGAGACGCCAGGGTCTCCTGGGAGGACAGATGAGCTTAGGAACTCGAGCTCCCAGTCGAGCGCTCTGTCCTCCCGCGAGCGGCCGGGGGCTCTGAGATTCGGTTTCTCTATGGAGTTCATCATAAGCACCAGGAGAGAGAGGGCGACTCACTCAAACCCCGCCAGGCCCCAGGGCAGCGGTTCTCAACCTGTGGGTCTCGACCCCTTTGGCGGCCGAACGACCCTTTCACAGGGGTCGCCTAAGACCATCCTGCAGATCAGATATTTACATGACGATTCATCACAGTAGCAACATGACCGTTAGGAAGTAGCAACGAAAATAATTTTATGGTTGGGTCACCACATGAGGAACTGTATTTAAAGGCCAGAAGAGCCCTAACCGGTTTGGCTCAGTGGATAGAGCGTCGGCCTGTGGACTGAAAGGTTCCAGGTTCAATTCCGGTCAAGGGCATGTACCTTGGTTGCAGGCACATCCCCAGCAGGAGGTGTGCAGGAGGCAGCTGATCCAATGTTTCTAACTCTCTATCCCTCTCCCTTCCTCTCTGTAAAAAATCAATAAAATATTTTTTTTTTAAATAAATAAACAAAGGGCCAGAAGGTTGAGAACCACTGCCCCAGGGGCATGTCTCATCATTTCGTGGAGGTTTCTGATCGTTTCTCTTTACTGTCCTCCCAAAGCCGTTCTTCGCCAGCCACGGTGGCAACACAGAGAGGGGGCCAGACCCCTCCCCCCCCATCAGGGAGGTGCCTGGCCCTCTGTTCTCAGCACCGGGCACCGCCGAACAGGCTGAGAGTGAGGCTGATGAGCGGCCGGGACAGAGAGTGCTGGGAAGCCGGGCACGTGGGGCAAAGGCAAGGCAGCGAGTGAGTGCCCTGTCTGCAGAGTGGAGGCCGTCCCCGCAGGGGCCACGTAGAGGGCAGGGGTGTGACGCCCAGAGCTGGGCAAATGAGAAGAGGTGACTTCACTCTAAGGAAGAACAGCCCGGCCCGGCCGGCGTAGCCCAGTGGTATGAGCCAGGAGGTCACGGTTCGATTCCCGGTCAGGGCACATACCTGCCCCAAGGCACTACTTCTTGCTGAACAGGTTGGCCAAAATGCCAAAGTTTAACAAAACAGTCTCTGGTCCCGGCTGTGAGGAAACAGAGGGCCTCACACTGTGCTGGTGGGAAGGTGCCACCGTACCAGCCGCGGAAGGGCATTTGGCAACACCCGCCTGTGTATTTGCTCCTAGAACCTGCAGCCCCACTTCTAGGAATCCACCCCACAGATGCACGAAAACGGCACAGGAAGACACGGGACAAGACCACTCACCGCCTCCGCGGGCAGCAGCCGACGCCGGGGACAAAGCCAGCGCCGCCACCGAGGCTCAGCGGAGAAACAGCGGAACCTCCGCCGGGGGGTACTCCGCAGCCCTGAGCAGATGCGGAGCGCGCCTCAAGACATGAAAGCAGGTTACCAAACGGCCCAGCAGTTCCAGCAGTTCCACTGCTGGGAACGCACTAAAACGATGTGCGAGCAGGACGGGAGACGCGTAGGCCCACGTTCATGGCAGCGTTATTCACAGCGGCTGAACCGTGGAAGACGTAGAGCGTCCGCCGGTGGATGGATGGGCCCGCGCGGGGTGTCCCGCACGGGCGGTGGGTGGCACTCGGCCTTAAACGGTAGGATGCTGCCGTGTGGACCAGCCGGGAGGACGTGACGCTCCGTGAAATCAGCCCGGCACAAAGGGCAGGTGCGTGTGGCTCCGCTCCCACCAGGTCCCCTCACCTCTCACATTCTCGGAGACAGAAGCAGAGCGGGGGCAGGGCAGAGGCTGGAAATGAGTGTTTCTCGCAGGGACAGAGCTTCAGTTTTACAAAACCGAACGCCTTTGGAGATGGACGGACGGCGGCGATGGTAGCACAGCAATGCGTGTACGTCACGTCCCAGAACTGTACCTTCCAAATGGTTAGGACGCGCGCTTCCTGTTATGTGCCTTTTACCACAATTTAAAAAAAAAAAAAAAAAGGAAGGAGGATGATCGCCACATACGAACAGTGTGGTTCCCACACACAGTGTCGAAAGGAAAGCACAGGACGGAGAGACGTGTGTGCGATGTCCTATCGATCTAAGAACGGAAAACAGAATATAAATAGATTTCTTATAATTAAAATATAGACGTTGGTGGTTTGAACAAAAAGAAGGAATGGGGTAGAGAAAAAGAACAGATGCTAGCCCGGCTGGGGTGGCTCAGTGGTGGAGTGTGTTGACCTAGGAACCAGGAGGTCAGGGTTCGACTCCCGGTCAGTGCACAGGCCCGGGTTGCGGGCTCGATCCCCAGTGGGGGGCGTGCAGGAGGCAGCCGATCCATGATTCCCTCTCCTCATGGATGTTTCTCTCTCCCTCCCTCTCCCTTCCTCTCTGAGATCAATTTAGAACAATCCTATCTCTGTGTTCTGAATAAGGCCCAGTGTTACCGAACAACGCAAAAGCCATGAGTGCTTCTAGGGCCCAGATGGGGGCCTGTACACCATCTTCAAGAAAGAGAACCAGGGCCCTCGCCGGTTCAGCTCACTGGATAGAGTCCCAGGTTCGATTCTGGTCAAGGGCATGCACCTTGGTTGCGGGCACATCCCCAGGAGGGGGTGGGGTATGCAGGCGGCAGCTGGTCGATGTTTCAAACTCTCTATCCCTCTCCCTTCCTCTCTGTAAAAAATCAATAAAATATATATATGTATATATATATATATATATATTTATATATATTAAAAAGAGTTGATGTTATCAGGAAATTATTATCTTCTGTGGTTGTGCCTCAAACGGGGAACCATTCCCTTCTAGAAACACATACGAAACCATTAAGAGATGCAATGATATGATGTCTGCGATTTGCTTCCAGATCACCCAGGGTCGGGCCAGGGAAATGCGTGGGGGTGCGGGTGAAGCCAGGGTGGCCCTGAGCTGAGAGCTGCTGAAGCCGGGCAAGGGCACCCGGAAGTCCCTGGACTCGCCTCTTTATTTCGGTGAGCCCTGCAAATTCTCAGTCATAAAAGGGATTTCACCGGGGGAAGGTCAATGGGGGGGGGGGAGTGGGGGGGAGGAGACATATGTAGTACTATCTGTAATACTTTAAACAATAAAATAAAAATTTTTTTTAATAAAAAGGAATTTTGAAACTTTAGTGACTCCTTAACCAAGGAGGCAAAAGACCTGCACACTGCAAACTACAAAGCATTGCTGAAAAAAATTAAAGAAGACACAAATAAATGGAAAGACGGGGGCAGCCGTCCCAGGGGTAGGCGGAGTCTACACCAGGGAAGGCCGAGGCCCATCGCGTCTGGCCAGCAGCCAAAGCCAGAGCGCCGCCCTCTCTCTGAGCCGGCCATGCTCCCACCTGCCCCGGGCTGACCAGGCCTCTCCTGCGTCGGCCAGGGTGGGCGTGGCTGAGCCTGCGTCGGCCTGTGTGGCGTGGTCAGGCCGTGTGTCTGGGTACCAGGTCATGGGGTGCAACATGAATTGTGGTGACGAGGGCACCCAAAGTGGGGGGCACCCATGGTAACATGGGGGAGGGCTGGCCCCAGATGCTGTAAATAAACACAGGAATCCGAGTTCAGAACGTCCGGGTGACCACTCTGAAGTGTCCAGAAGGTGGGCAGACACCAGGAGGTCACTGGGAAGGACACGGCAGGGGAAGCAAAGGCGAGGTCCTTGACCTCCAGGGCCCACAGTCCGAGGGTAAACACTAGATAGTCCACCGCGTGAGCCGATGACCTGGTGCTCCCAGGGCGCGGCTGTGGCTGCAGGCTGAGGAGCTGGGGGCACGGAGGGCCCCGGGCTGGGCTAAGGGCTGGGACACAGCACGAAGTGGAGCTCAGAGTCAGGTGGGAAGGCAGGCAGGCACGCAAACCAAAGCCAGGGCCCCGGGCGGTAGGTCTGGCAGAGGGTGTGTGCGGGCGAGGCCTGCTGTTATTGTCTAACATCCCCGGGCAAGACGCTTGACCTCGACCTCCTGGAATAGGGCCCCCGAGTACCTGGACGTGGAGCCTGCACGGCTCCATGGGTTTTCAAGAAATGGCTGAGGACAAGCTGAGTCATGGTTGCATCACCCAGGAATGTACCGGAGCCTTCCTCAGTGTTGTTTTCCCCAATTTCAAAATTCCTAAACTCTACGTTCTTACACACTTCCCTCTACTTCACTTCGGGGGGAATCCCAGGCATTTAAAACAGCGGCTCTTCAGTTAGAGCCTTATTCACCCCGTCCCGTTCCCAGCCGGGGTGTTTCTTCACGGTAATCAGCTTTGCACGATTTGGGCTCTGCTTTCCCATGTAGCATCATTTCACAGACACATCCCAGAAGTAAATGCTGCTGGAGTCCAACCCCAGCGGGTCCAGGGGTCCCCAAAGGTGTGGACGGAGTCGGCGAAGAAGGAATGACACGAAGACAGCCTTCAGTTGATCAGCAGCCTAGTCAGAACCTCTAGCCAGGATCTCCAGCCAAAGTTCTGGTCGGAGTTCTGGTTAGGAACTGATGAGGATCTGATGTTTATTGTCTTGTTACATCCGTATTTATACCAGCCGATTTTAATCCTGTCAATTTCTATTACAAAGGTTAGGGCGTTTCTTATCTCCATTCCAGGGAGTAAAGATTATGTAGCTTAACTACCCGCCTGGCACTTAATTAAGGGGTTGTACCCCCTCCCTAACCTCAGGGAAAAATCCCCACCTGGGGAAACAACCTTTCTCGGAGAGGTGACCTTGGTTAAAACACATGGCGCTAAAGAGAGCAAACATATTAAGAACAATATGCTATATATGCCAGGTCCCTTGAAACATATGCTGTGCAGATGCCTCTTTCCTGCAGCGACTGTGTCAAGCAGCAAGGATGGACCGGCTCCCGGCAAATGCATTGTTTTCAAGGACCATATGCCATATTCCAGGACGGGCCCTGTCCTACACTGTAGCTTGTGTTTCTGCCAGTGACTATGGCCTGGGACCAGCCCTGACCTTCTATGGGACTCTCACCTCTTTCTTTCTTTCTCTTTCTTTCTTTCTTTCTTTCTTTCTTTCTTTCTCTTTCTTTCTTCCTCTCCTTT
>NW_005872547.1:39493-40911 GCF_000147115.1 Myotis lucifugus
CTCAGATCTCCCCAGCTCCCTTTCAGGCGGGCAGGGCTGTGCTGTTGCTGGTGTACCCGTCTCTTCCTGTGCCGGCACCAACCGCTCGCAGTGCCTCGTGGTGCTTTTTAAACTATGTGCAGAGAGGGCGCATCTACCCTCGTGCCCCCCCCCCCCCAGGGTTATCATTTATTCTATAAACTTTCTCTTCCAAAAGAACGTCAGAAATTGTCAATTTCCCCCGAACCACTGAGTTTTCTAGAAACTGCATTGAATATACAGGTTCATTTAGGAGAACTGACATCTTTACAAAACGGAGGTTGGCCGTCTGGAAACGCGGTCTCTCCGTTGCTGAAATTTCCTTACCTGCCCGCAGTCAACACTTCTAGTTCCCTCCCCGCACTCCTTGTTGACTGTACTCCCGGGACTGGAAGCGTTTGCTGCCAATGTAGGATGTTTTTCCTTTCGTTACATGGTCTAACTGGCGGTGACTTTTATACAGGAAAACTTTGCAAAGGGTGACTTTGCTGTACTCTTATCCTAATTTGTGTTTCTGTTGATTCCGGGTAAGGTTTCGGAAAACAAAACCAGCCGGGTATCTCCCTAGAAATCCCTTCGTGTCTCCTGTCCCCCGACAACATTTAACCCCATTTAACCGCGTCTAGGGCACCGGGCCTTCCTGGCCGGGCCCTGCACTCCCCGCCCAGCCTCCTCCAGCAGGACTCTGCTCTCCAAGCCAGCGACTGCCCAAGGCACCTTGGACACTGTGCATGCTCACGCCTTTACGCCCCGTGTGCGCGCTCACGCCTTCACGCCCGTGTGTGTGTGTTCACGCCTTTACACCTGTGCGCGTGCCCTTCTCTGCCGGGAACCCCTCCTCCCACTTCACCTTTAACTGGTTCTTGCCTCTTGGCCGAGCGCCCCTCCTGGGGAGGCCTTCCCGGACCCCTGCACCTGCCCCCCAGCACCTGTCGGCTTCCTGTAGCGGAGCTCTGCCCGCCCCCCACCTTCTCCCGAAGGTGACAGCGCGCGTTTAGAAATGAACAAGGACCCGAGAGAGGGCCACGTCCCAGCAGCCCCTGTTTGAATATTTTAATGGTGCCCCCCCCCCCCCCGCCTTTCTTTAAGGTTAAGTCCAGCTTCCAGCTTCACGTTTGTGAGGGTCCTGGGCGGGGGAGGGGGGGGGGGGGGTTCCTGCTCAACAGGGAACTTGGCAGCCAGCAAGGGCGGGGCGGGGGAGGAGGCCAGGGCCCCGCCCCACGGGGCGCCTGGCGGCCGGCTTGGTTCAGTTCCCGTTGGTCTCCTTTTTTTCTAACTTCCATTCCGGGGGGTTTAAGGGGCCATCAGCGATTTTTTTTCAAAAAACCAGGGGGGCTCCCCCCGCCCCGGGCCGGGTCCCCCCCGGGGAAAAAAGGCCTTGTGGTCCCCCCCCCCCCCCC
>NW_005872547.1:41058-41739 GCF_000147115.1 Myotis lucifugus
CCCCGACCACCCAAGGCCCCCGCCTCCGCTCCAGGGCCGGGCGCGCCTCTCCGCCGCCGCCGCCATGTCCACCGCGCCCGCCTCGCAGGTGCGCCAGAACTACCACCAGGACTCGGAGGCCGCCATCAACCGCCAGATCAACCTGGAGCTGGTACGCGTCCTACGTCTACCTGTCCATGGTGAGCCGGCTCCCCGGCGGGCGGGAAGGGGGGCTGCTGGGCTGGGGTCTCCCCCCACCCCCCGTGCCCTTCGGGAACATGGAGGCCGCGCAAGGGCTTCTGGGGGCGCTCCTTTGCGCAGAAAACCCCCGGGCGCCTTCGCCTTTCCCGAACGGCCTTCCCGGGGGGCGCCGGTTCTGTGTCCCGGGAGTCTGATTTCCCGGGGGAGCCCAGGGCCAGCCCCCCGAAGTCGGGAAAGGGGGTTCCCGAAAGCCCATTCCCTCCCGGGGGTCGGATCACGGGACCCCGGGGCCCCTCGGTCCGCCGGGTTAAAGGGGCCGGAGAGGCCCCCCCCCCCCCCCGGGGTGGGGAGAGCTTTTTTGGGGTAAAGGGGTGTCGCAGAAAAAAAAAACACTCCGGGGGGGGTGGGGGCGGACGAGGTTTTTTTTTTTTTTTGGTGGGGGGCCCCCCCCCCCTTCGGAAAAAGGATGTTTGCTTACCCCCCCCCGCGGGTTCTTTTTTT
>NW_005872547.1:42070-59409 GCF_000147115.1 Myotis lucifugus
CGTCCCCGTCCTCCCGGCAGCCAGCAGGCCTGGGTTTCTGTTCGGAGCTCCTAACACAGCGAGTGTCTCAACACCGCCTCCCATCCACCTACCCACTGCTCGTGGGTTAATTTTAGAAATCGCTCTGCCAGCCGCTCACTGTTAACACGTCCCGGGAGGAGGGGGCGCAGGCCCTGCAGGGAAATCCGACACCCGCGGGAGAACTTGGCCGCGCATTTCTTCCTGGAGGCAGTGCCTCAGGCTCCTCGAGCCGACCTCCCATTTCAGAGACAGACCCGGCTCCCCTTTTCCCTTTGGGGAGAAACTGATGACTGTTGGGCTCAGTCAGGGAGCGCGGCCTGCCCCTCACTAACCCGCTCATGTCCACCCGCAGTTTACTACTTTGACCGCGACGATGTGGCTTTGAAGAACTTTGCCAAATACTTTCTTCACCAATCGCACGAGGAGAGGGAGCACGCGGAGAAGCTGATGAAGCTGCAGAACCAGCGGGCGGCCGCATCTTCCTCCAGGACATCAAGGTGAGCAGCGCGGCCCAGGGAAGCCCCGTGCAGCTGATCTTCCGACCCATTTTTTAGTTTAAACATGTTTGTATTGATCTTAGAGGGGAAGGGAGAGGGTTGGAAGCTTAGAGGTTCCTTTCACCTAAAGGTTTGCCTGCCAAATTGTCATGGTGCGCTCAGTAAGACTGGGTGCCTTGCCCTAACTCTCTCCTTCAGAAACCAGACCGCGACGACTGGGAGAACGGGCTGAACGCAATGGAGTGTGCGCTGCACTTGGAAAAAAGTGTGAATCAGTCACTACTGGACTTGCACAAACTGGCCACTGACAAAAATGACCCTCATGTGAGTATTGGCCCCTGAGAGTGAATGGAGGAGGAGCCTTCCTGATGGCTGGGAGTTGACCGTGTTCTTCCCGTTCTGTGTTTGCAGTTGTGTGACTTCATTGAGACGCACTACCTGAATGAGCAGGTGAAGTCCATCAAAGAACTGGGCGACCACGTCACCAACCTGCGCAGGTTGGGGGCCCCTGAAGCGGGGATGGCCGAGTACCTCTTTGACAAGCACACCCTGGGGGACAGCGATGAGAGCTAAGCCTTGGCTGCTTCCCGTGGCCTCGGGGAGACTTCCTGGTCCCCCAAGCAGTACTGCATGTTGGAGCTACCTTTACCTTTTCTATAACTTGTACCAAATCATCCACTCATGTCTGTCATTTGTACCGTTCCTTCCAATAAAGTAATTTGGTACCCAGCTGTTGTCTGTGAGTTCCTGGGATCGGCTGCAGTATATCATACCTAGGCCACCTTTGCTAAATGCGTCGATGCCGGGTTCACACTAATTAAGATGAAACGCCTAACAGGACTTGTGTTTAGGAAAACCCTTAGTTTATTCATCCTCAGTTCATGAAAGATACCAAGGCTTGGGGTGTGGAATTCAGACAGGACTCTGGGACTCCTGATTCTGAATTACATGTTTCTAGTGGCTCATTCTAGCTTTCGTTTATGTACAAACGGCATTTAAAGGCTTAGGTAGTCTTGAAACTAATGATTATCGTTATCCACTGAGCTGACCATGTAGTTCAGGCTGTCGGGAGCATCCGTGTGGACAGCTGTCTGTGACTGGGTCAGTGTCCCATGGTGTGTACACGGGTGGGACCAGGCGGGTGCCGCTGCCCCTGGGGAGACGGACTAGGAATGTGCTTCATCCCTGTTGGAAATTTGAGAAAGTTCACATGAATATGGAAGGTACCTTCATTCCAATATGACGTTAGCTGCAGCGGGAGAGCAAAGGTTGAGGCATCTTAGATATTAAAAATGACTAGTGCCGGTTCTGCAGAGCCGTTATATCATTTCCCAAGTCGGCCACAGTGATCTTCAGGTTTCTGTCCAGCCCTGGAAGCAAGACAGATGGTGGCCCTTCTAAGATCTCACAGCTGTGTATTCTGACCACAGAAGGAACTTCTTGAGAATCTAGAAAATAGGAAGTTAAAACGTCCCTCCCACATGATGGGGGTGGGGCGAGACATGTATAACAGGGTGAGTCTAAGGATGGAATAAAGGGGACACGGGGGTTGTGACAGCTTGGATTGACCCCAGGAAGCAGGAAGAGCACATTTGAAGTGAAGTCTCGCTGAGGTGCCCAAAGCAGTGAGACGCCCCAAGGGACCCGCGTGCCCTCCGCCATCCAGAGGTGTGGCAGCCTTGGCCAGAGCTTCAGGCCAGTGGTGGTCTGGGGGGACCGCTCATATACCACCTCTCAATCTGGGCAGGGCGTTGGATTCTTGGGCTACCGCTAGAGCCCCCCGCTCTGCCCCATGGGATTTAGTGTCTCCCACGCTGTTGGAAGTGAGCTGGACCCAGGGATAACATCTCCCATGGAAGCCTGGCCTGGGAGCCCCTCCTGGCATTCCCGTCAGGGCAGCCGCTTCCTCACCGCGGTCGCAGGGCCTCCTTCCTGGTGACGCCAGGCTCTTGGGTGAAGTGAACAAAAGCCCCCAACACTTTCCTAGGGCCCCTGCCGGGGTGGCCAAGTGTGTGCCGCAAGCCAGTGCGGGGCCCAGGTCCAGCCCGCTCTGCAGTGATGGAGCCGTGAGGAAATCCTGGAGGAAGGGTGGGCTCGGAGCAAGGGGAGCTGGGGTGGGGCTGGTTGGGGTAGAGCACAGACCTGTTTTCCAAGGCCCAGTAGGGGTCGTGGTCTGTGAGTGTCGTGTGTATGCTGCTTGTCGATCGTGTATGTGGTTCTCGGAGATGACTCTCGGGGGCCGCTGACAGGTTAAACTCGACAGTTTTCCTCTTGCTGTGACACAATTCCGGGGGCTCCATCGAGGCCCCTGCACACTCTGGGAGCAGCTCCAAGCTCCTCCTGGCCCCTCGTGTCACAGGCTGCGGCCTCTGGTCTTTGACAGTGTTGTCGACACCGGGGAGACGGGGGTGCTGAGGGTCCTGGTGGGAACACCGTGGGGGTGGAGCTGAGCGGCGTCTGGGGGGCACTGTGGTAGCCCGACCTCCCATACAGCGCCTCGGACTTAAAGGCCTCCTCCCCCCTCATCTTCCAGGCCTCGCTGTCTTGCGGGTCCCCGGGGCGCTTCCTGGCACCCCTGAGGTGCTCGGGCTGGCCCTCAGGGAGGAAGCCTTCCTTCTGGGGCAGCAGTAACTTGGTCTTCGAGCTCGTCCTGCTGGGGTGGTGGTGGGACTGCAGCCCCAGGAGGCGGCCGAGGATACCAGTGTGCGCGCCCGCCTCCCCTGCCTCCCCCTGGCTGGGCTGGAACTCCGTCTCTTCCTTGTGCAGACTGGGAAGAAGCAGGAGACTGCGGGTTGAGTCGGGGGGACAAAGGGACCAAACCCGACCTGATTTCTCCCTCAGCCCCTCTTCTCCCTCCCCCTGGCCCCAGGTCAAGGACACAGTCTTCCTCACCATGCCGACTCGCCTCTCCTGATCCATCCTGTGCCTCCTGAGTCGTCCTCCCGGCCCAGCTCACCCAGCTGCTCTGTGGTCCCTTTTGCCCGTGTTAACACGCAGGCACCTCGCCTGGCATTTGTGGTTCCGCCTGGGGAGCAGCGTCGCCAAGGAGAGGAGTCGCCCTCGCCCTGTCCAAACCTCCCCAGGCTGCAGGCCCAGCTGCAGGCCCCTCCCCCCAGGGGGCACAGTGACCTCCTCTGTCCCTTCCCGGCATCCGGGACCTGCGCTGTGTATCCAGTGTCACTGAAGTGTGTGTCCCCGGGAGCCAGGCCTATGCATTACTTTCCGCTCCTCCCCCTCCATCTCCACCGCCTTCGGTGGCTGAGCCCAGATCGGGTCGAGCTCGAAGGCCACCTCCGGAAATGTTTCAATTGACCACCTTTCCAAGCCTTGTTCACGCCACTAGGAGACGCCAGCTAATTCTGGTTTCAGCCGAATAGGATCTTGTGTTCTTTAAAGAGCAGGAAGAGAGCAGCTTAACACTGTGGGAGGAAACCTTGATAGACACGCACCAGAGTCCTTTTCACGCCCATCCTCGAGAGAGAGCTGTCTGGGCGCCCCTCAGCCCACGGAGGCCCAGCGGCAGCTCCAAAGGGATTCTGACCACATCAGGGAAACGGCACCCACGTGGGCGGCCCGAGGCCTTTCCTCTGTAGCACAAAGTCTACCCAGAAGGTCCCTGTGAGGACCCAGCCTCCTGCTGGGGTGTGCCTGCCCCCGCCCCCGTTTCAGGGACACCCCACCCCACCACCACCGCTCCCAATGCTCCGGCTTATCAGAAAACAGTTCCGGACCAGCGTCAGGAGCCAGGCCCTGACACCCCAGCAGTATCACTGACCTCTGACTGCCCTCGAGTAAGTCCCTTCTCTCTCTGGGCCTCAGGGTCCCTCTCTGGACACAGGGGGCTTAGATGAGGTACCCAAGAGCCCTGAAGCAGGACAGGAAAGAGGGGAAGGTGGGAGGTGAACCAGATATACCCGGCCCACATGTGCCGCCTGCTAGCCGTGTGACGGGGGGCTCGGCAACTTAACCTCGCTGAACCTGGAATTAGCCACCTGAAAACTGGCGCTGACACAGCGAGGTTATGGGGAAGAAACAACAGTTACTGTATATGAAGGGCTTCGTGCAGTGCCTGGCACTTAGCGAGCACCCGCTGTGCGTTAACTAGGCGGTCTGTGCCCAGGCAGGCCCACGCACTTGGGTTTTCTCTCCTCCGAGGTGGTTCCCTGGCACTGCCCACCTGATATTGAAGGTGGAGCCAAAAAAGGAGGGTCGGCAGAAGCGGCCATGTAGGGGGGCTGTGGCTCCGGGTCGTTCCAGTACAGGCCCCGCTCCACTGGGGGCAGGTCCTGGTGCCTCTCGTTCACAGCCAACAGGGACACCTGGCCGTCGGGGACAGAAGCAGAAGTCCCACAGGAAGATCAGCCAAGCAAGACCATGAACTTGCCAGGTGACCGGGAGAGGCCACTTCCGTGTCTCTGGGCCTCAGTTTCCCTACTTGCGAAATGGAGAGACTGACACCACCTGAAGCCGCAAAAATTGGGGTGAGAATCCTAGGGGGGGAGAGGAGGCCATTCAGTGTCAGCCTCTCTACAGAATTTCAGGGTTTTGCCTTCCCCCAGTGGCCGCTGGGAGGCGCCCGTGACCAGAGGCTCTGGCTGGGCCTGGAAGCTGGGTCCGCTGCTTGGAATCTGTGTGGACCCTGGAGCTGGCACTGGGTCCTTCATCTCCTTGACCCTGACCAGCAGCTACGGAGCCATGAGAGGAGCTGGGAGACAATGGAGTCCTCCCTCCCTTTCTCCTGAACTGCGGTTCCTTCACAATATCCCCAAGTCCCACCAGGACCAGCCGGCTGAGCTGCCCCGGCTTCCTCCCCCGCCCTCCCAGATGCCCCAGGACGGCGGTTCTCAACCTGTGGGTCGTGATCCCTTTGGCGGTGGAACGACCCTTTCACAGGGGTCGCCTAAGACCATCCTGCATATCAGATATTTACATGACGATTCATCACAGTAGCAACAAAAATAATTTTATGGTTGGGTCACATGAGGAACTGTGTTTAAAGGGCCAGAAGGTTGAGAACCACTGCCCCAGGATATCCCCACAAACACCCGCGAGCGCCAGGTGCGCCTGGCACCATCCCAGGCACGGGTCTTGGCCACGAACTTTCCCCAGCCAGGCAGGGGCAGCTCCGCACACAGAAAACCCACAGGCAGCACTGAGCCGGATGGAAGAGCATCACGTATCAGGGAGCAGCCGTGGAAAGTCACCGAGGAATCGCTGAGATGCGGGTCAGCCGGGGGTCAGCCCGGCATTATCCACCTCACAGAAGGGGATGCTGAAGTTCACGGCCTGCCTTGTCCAGGTCACACAGCCATGAAGGGCCGGGTCGGGCCTGGAATGTGGGTTTTCTGTTTTGAATCCTGGCCCTTTCCATTACCCACCATCGCCTCACAGTGGAGGCTGGTTTCGGAGCCCCACGTGCAGGGGAGCGGTCCCTGTCGGGGTTGGGGGAGGGATGAGGGATGCCCGGGAGAGGCTTGGACTCCAGCTGGGCCCGTGCTCTCGAGTCCCCCGGCATAGCGCCATCTCCGGGGGCAGGCAGAGCAAAGCTGGGCCGGTGGGTGGAGGTTCTGAGGGCAGAATGCGATGGCCTTCTCCCCTAGGATCACCATGGCAACAGGAGCATCACAGAGGGTCTGCCACTGTGCCCTTCCAGGGCCTGCCTCAGCCGGGCAGGAGGACGGGGGACCCCGCTTGGCTGGGGGCAGTGGGCAGGGGGCCGGGGGTGGGCCAGCCAGGCCCGGATGCTGCCTCCAGGCTCTACATAGGGCACCTGCCAGCCCACATCCTTCTCTTGGGCCAAACACAGAACAAACAGGGCAGAAGCCAAGGAAGACCAGGAGGGGCACAGCTGGACGGGGAGGGGAGGGGTCCGCCAGCCTGAGGCCCGGAAGCAAGACAGACACCTCTGCCCTCAGCCCTGCAGGGCGCCAGAGGCTCAACAGTCCAAGAGATGGACACATAAGCTGTGGCCCCTGCGGAAGGACCAGGGACCGGAAGAGGCAGGGGGAGCTGGGACACGCCTGCCCAGGCCCGGCTGCACCACGCCCAGCCCTATCCATGCCAGCGGAATAGCATGGAATAGCCAGAGCCGGGCTCCAGGTAAGGGCGTTCCCCACCCTGAGGACGCTGAGCTCCGAGCCACCCTGTCCCCATGGACTCTGCCCCCTGAGGCCCACCAGGTGAGGCACAGGCCCTCCACATCCCCTCCCCCCCACCCCTCCAGCGGGAACTGGGGCCGGTGGGCAGGTGAGGAGGAGGAGGAGGAGGAGGAGGAGGAGGGGAAGGAAGAGGAGGAGGAGGAGGAGGAGGAGGAGGGGAAGCATCCTGGGTCAGGCTTCTGGGTGGGAGGAGACCTGGAAGCTGTCCCGCATTCACTACAAGCCGTGGCCTCGGGTTTCCTCATCCGTCAAATGGGCATGTCAAGGGTTTGCCGGCTCCGGGAGGATGTCCATGGCTTCTCACCCAGCTGCTCACTTTGCAGACAAAGAAACTCAGGCCTAAAGAGAGAAGGCGGCTCGCCTGGAGTCCCCCAGACTCCACTCGGAGCTGGGAGGGGGAGGAGGTCGCTGGCCGAGTCTGAGCAGGGTGTCTCTTTACTGTTCCAGAACGTTCCTGTGGTTTTAGTTCCACCAGCACGTGCCAAATCAGCTGTGCTCAGCGCTGCGGTGGGCCTTTCTCCCCCGTGCTGCCTCCTGCACGCCCCCCGCGGGGACCATGCCCCAAACCTGGGCCTGTGCCCTGACTGGGAATCAAACCGTGACCTCTTGGTTCCTGGGTCGTCGCTCAACCACTGAGCCACACCAGCCGGGCAAAAGTTTTAATTTTGACGAAGTCCAGTCTTTCGAATTTTTTTCTTCTGTTGCTTGTGTTTTGGTGTCATATCTAAGAAATGATCCCCAAATCCAAGCTTACGGTTTCTTTTTAAAACCTTTATGGCTTTAGCTCTTACTTTTAGGTCTGACCTATTTTGAGTTGAATTTTCTATATGGTGTGAGGTGCCGGTCCAACTCCATTCCTCCATGTACAGAGATCCAGTTGTCCGGCACCATTTGTTGAAAAGACTGTTCCTCGCCCATTGAACGGAGTTAGCGCTCCTGTTGGAAATGGATGGGCAGTCGATGTGGGGTTTCCCGGTGTCTCTGGACGCTCAGCTCTGTTCCGTTGCCCTGTGTGTCTGTCTTCACGTCCTCATTGCTTGATTCAGTTTGCTAAGGTTGCATTTAGAACTTTCGCATCTAGAATTAGGGATACTGGCTTATACTTTTCCATTCTCATCCATCCTCCTTGTTGAGTTTCTCTTTTTCTTTTTTAATTTGATCAAAGTAATGCCGTGTATATAATTTCAAAAGCCGACGGTCACGAAGGGGTTTATAATGAAACACGGCCGTTTCCGGCTCGGCCATGCCTTCCCCTCCAGCCCCTTCAGGCTGTGCCTCCTGGGGTTTACCCATCTCCATTACCCCCAAGTCACAGGAATATACGGACCACCTTTTATTACTCATTTAATCTATTGTCTTCCTATTTGGTAGAGGAGGGTTTCGTTATCTGATACCACTGTGGGTTAAAACATTAAGGACTAAGGAAATATTTGACCTTCACATTTTTATGCCAACTCAAATGCTACCCATGGCTGAGCACTTTAGATTAAACGATAAGATTATATTTTACTAGAGGCCTGGTGCATGAAATTCTTGCACCTGGAGGGGTCCCTCAGCCCAGCCTGCACCCTCTCACAGTCTGGGAGCCCTGGGGGGATGTCCCAGGGGGGAGCGGGCCTAAGCCGTCAGTCGGACATCTTTAGCACTGCCTCCGAGGCGGGAGAGGCTCCTGCCACCGCCGCTGTGCTCGCCAGCCATGAGCCCAGCTTCTGGCTGAGTGGCACTCCCCCTGTGGGAATGCACTGACCACTAGAGGGCAGCTCCTGCGTTAAGTGTCTGCCCCCGGTGGTCAGTGCATGTCATAGCAACTGGTCGACCAGTTGACCGTCTGCCCCCACCCCCACCCCCGTCAGTGCATGTTATAGGAAGCAGTTGAGCGGCCTTAGCATATCATTAGGATATTATGCTTTGATTGGTTGAATGGACGGACAACCGGACACTTAGCATATTGGACTTTTATTATATAGGATACTTTTGGCTTTCCCCAAAATTAGTAATTGTCTTGTTTTTGGATTTGTTTGTGTGTTGTACCTACTTACTGTTGGTTCTTCCCACACCTTCCAGTACCTTCAATCCCATCAGTGACTCCATTAGCGCCAACGACTGTCCGTGGAGACGTCACTTCCCATGACCATCATGGTTCTCTAACGGGCTGGTTGCTCTCTGGGCTGCCCACCACCTTCTTCCTGGGACTGTGCTCTTGTCCTGGGAATAGTCTTTCTCATTGTCCTGGGTTGGGTCCCTTGTTTTCCTGAACCCTCTGTCTTTCTCTCTATGGTCTACTCCTCGGTTTTGGTTGAACACACCCTGTGAGAGGGCATGCGTTCAAAGTGGCGGTGCGGCGGCAGCAGGGCTGGTGATGACTACGCTCAGCAAACCGACGTCTCCATGGTCTCTCTTTCCATGTGGACTAATCCTCATCTGTGCCTGCACAGGACCCCAAGATGCGCCTTCGCGATCACCCTGAAGGTGCCTTTCCTTTCGTCCCGTGGGGGTGGCTTTCCTGGCTCCTGACCTAGGGATTTCTTCCTTTGCTTGCTCCTCCTTTTGCTGGAGTGCCGCCTTCAGCAGTCCCTGAGCAAGAGGACGCTGAGACTGCGTTTTCTGAGACCTGCACATACGCTTGAACCACAGTGTGGGCGGCAGAGAGGTCCAGGTTGGAAAGAATTTTCCTTCAGAATTCCGAAGGCGTCGTCGACTGGCTTCTGGGGGCTGCCGAGAAGCCCAAACCTGTTCTGATTCCAGATCCTTGGCTGTGAAGGACGCTCAGCTTGTGAGACCCCCTCTTTGTCCCCAGTTTCCTAAAATTGTTCCCGGCTGTCTCTCAGTATTTTCATGGACACGTGGGCCTTTTCAATGTGAAGACCCACACCCTTCTGTTCGGGGAAATGATCTTGAATTTGACGCTTTAGTGTCTCCAATTTCTTCTGTTCTCTTTCTGGGATCCTTGTTTTTCAGATATTAAACCTCCTAAACGTGTCCTCTAATATTCTAATTCTTTACTTTTCACTTCCTTTGTTTTGTTTGTTTTGGGAGCTAGTCCCTCCATTTTTTTCTTCCAACCCTTCAGAGTTCTTACTTCTGTCATCGTGTTTCCTGAAAAATATTAATTCCCAAGAGTTCTTTTTGTTCTCTGAATATTTACTTGTTTAGAATCCTGTTCTTACTGCATGAATGCAATTCTCTCTCTTCTCTCTCTCAGGATTTCCATGATAGTTAGTGTCCTTCTCTCGACAGCGTCTCTGTTTCTTGCGAGTTGCTTTCCTTCTGCTTACTGGGTTTCTTTCGTTTCTGTCATGTCAGAGGTTCTTCTTTGTCATCTAGTAGTTTTCGTTTGTCTGCTCATCACTAAGAATGGGAGCTTAACATTCATGGGAAACTTTGAGCATGTTGCCTCAGCAAGCATGTCAAACTCGCGGCCGGTGGGCCACATGCCTCGTTTATTTAAATAAAGGAGACATGCAGCCCATTGGCCGCGAGTTTGACATGCTTGCACGGTGCTTTAGTGGGCATTTCCTGGGCAAGGCTAGTCTTGAGGTCTTTAGTTCTCTCTTCTCGGCCACAGTCCCCAGGAAAGGCTCTTCCAAGCGGCTGCCCCAGGGGTAAGGTCTGGCTGCCACCATTCTGTGCCGCGTGAGGAGGAGGGTTGGGGTGTGCAGTGCGCATGCAATCACGTCATGCCCTTGGTCGGTCACCGGCTCACAGGCTCTCTGCTTTACCAGCTCAGAGGCCAAATTTCCAACCTCATGCTAGACTTGGAAAGAAGACGTTGCTCAGTGGCACGGAGTAGGGGAGGAAATGTAGGCATTGAATTGCTTCTCAACAGCTTTGATCGAGAGCCCCGTGTTTCAGCCGCCCCTGCCGATGCTGGAGGTCTCTGTGGCTGTCAGTTACTGATGTTTTGTTCCCTTCATACATTCATAATTGAGAGGGATCTGTTGGTACCTCACATAATTATGGATTTGCCCAGTTTTTCCCTGTGGCTCTAATGATTTTTACTTTAGGCTAATGATTTTTTTAGGCTATTTTATTAGGCACATATTAATTTAGAATGGTTACGTCTTTCTGGTGAAGTTAGCTTTTATTTTGCTTGACATCACTGCACAGTGGCCACCTCTACCCTTAATAATGACTTTTGTCTTGAAGTTCAGTAAGGAATACAGGCCCACTACCCTTCTTCTGGACTGTATACGTTTTTCAAGCGTCACTTTTCTATATCCTTACACTGAGGTGTGCCGGGTGCATGTGTTTCGAAGCCATTCTCGCCATTGTAAGTGGACAGTTTAGTGGCATTAAGCACATTTCCCTTGCTGTGCAACCATAACCATAACCATCATCCATCTCCAGAACGTTTTTCATCTTCCCAAACTGAAGCTATTAAACAAATACCACCTCCCTCCATGCTTTCCCCCCTCTATTCTTGGATTTTACAGACCTTATCAGTCTATGCTCTATATCTCTTTTAAACTTCTTTTTCATATTTTCCTTGTGTGTGACTCTGTGCTGCTTTCTGATGAATTCCTTAGACGTGTCTTCCAGGACTCTAATTCTCTCTGCAGCTGTGTCTAGTCTGTTTTGTTGTTGTTCATCCTCACCAGAGGATATTTCTCCATTGATTTTTAGAGAGCATGGAAGGGAGGGGGAGAGACAGAGAGAGAAACATCGATGTGCAAGAGACACATCAATTGGTTGCCTCCCACTCGCACCCAACCAGGGCCGGGGATTGAGCCTGCAACCAAGGTTTGTGCCCTTGACTGAATTGAACCTGGGACCCTTCAGTCCACAGGCTAATGCTCTACCCACTGAGCCAAACCAGCTAGGGCATGTCTAGTCTATTCAATCCATTGTTGTGTATGTATATATAATTTGGTTATCTATCTATATAAAACCCTAATATGCAAATCGACCAAAAGGCAGAACAACTGGTCGCTATGACACACACTGACCACCAGGAGGCAGACGCTCAGTGCAGGAGCTGCTGCCCCCAGCTTACAGGCCCTGACCATTGGGGGGGGGGACCCCCCCCCTTTTTGGTTTTATGGGGGGGGGGGGGGGGGGGAGTTGCAGCAGGGGGCGGGGCCGGCAAGCAAGCTGTGTCAGGCTAAGGCGGGTGTGAGTAGGGGCCCCAATCACCCCGCCAGTTGCCCCACAGATTTTCCCTGATAGCCAGCCAGGCCTAGGGACCCTACCCATGCATGAATTTTGTGCACCAGGCCTCTAGTGTATATATATAATTTGGTCATTTAAAAATCTTCTTGGACCCTGGCTAGTGTGGTTCAGTTGGTTGAGAAGGTTGCCAGTTTGATTCCTGAGCTGGGTGTATGCCCAGGTTTTGGGCTCAATCCCCGGTGGGGAGTGTGCAGGAGGCAACCAACCGATATCCCGCTCTCTCATCAATGTTTTTCTCTCTCTCCTTCTCCCCTCCTCTCTCTCTAAAAATCAATTAAAAATATTTTTTTAATATATTTTATTGATTTTTTACAGAGAGGAAGGGAGAGAGATAGAGAGTTAGAAACATCGATGAGAGAGAAACATCGACCAGCTGCCTCCTGCACATCTCCCACTGGGGATGTGCCCGCAACCCAGGTACATGCCCTTGACCGGAATCGAACCTGGGACCTTTCAGTCCGCAGGCCGACACTCTATCCACTGAGCCAAACCGGTTTCGGCAATTAAAAATATTTTTAAATATCTTCTTGGTTCTCCTTGATAATCTCTTGTTGCTTACACATCTTAAATTCGTACATAAGCTTTCCATATTGTGTCTAAGGACCCGACTATCCGAAGTCCCGTAGCATGCTAACCTATTGTGTTTTGCTTCTGCTGATTCTTACTCAGAGTGGCTAGCCTCCTTCTGTGCTGGGGCTTTCTGATTGTGAGCTCATTGATCCATATTAACCAATGGGAATCCTTCAGACTTAAAGCTGGACCCTTTCCTCCAAGGGTATTTGCCTCTGCTTCTGCCAGGAGCCAGGGGCACGGCCAGCAGGGAACACTTCAGCCCTCCTGGAGGGGCCTGGCTCAGTGGAGCTGCTCAAGGCTCATCGCGCCCTCCTCCTCCTGGCTCACCTCTCAGCGTCACTCTCCCTGTCTTTGGTGGGTTAGGAAGTGTTTTGGAGACCTTGGTAGACAGCAGAGCCTCGAGGAATCATGGCCTGTCTTTCCGGAATATTCTTTTTCTGTGGTTGGAAAGGTCCCCACGGCTCCAAGGCCACCACATCACTAGAAGCAGAAGTTCTCCAATCCGTTCCACACGCATCCCTGGAGCCATGGCAACGTCATTGTTTGGCGAGTGAATCTGATCATATTAAGCTTCTGCTTAAGCCCTTCAGGGACGCCACCTTGTCTTCCAGTATAAAGTTCGAACAACTTACCTGGCGTACAAGGACCCCTGGGACCTAGGCCCTGATGCTCTTGCCAGACTCATCTCTCTGAATTGTCCCCCTTTCAATATTCTCTTGGGAATATGTCCCAGATCCCAAGTCTAGCTTAGGATTCCTTGAGGTCCTTCCCACCCTGTGCCTGTCACACGGTGTTGTAATTAGATGTCTGACTGCCTCCACGTACCCCGCCCCCCCCAAACTGTATGCTTCAGGAGTGCAGGAACCCCGACTCACCCGCCGCCATCCCCTCGGCACCTGGCACAGGTGCTCTTCACGTAGCTGCTGAATGAATGAATGAGCGTGTGTATCGAGCTCCCAGCGGTTTTTTCTTATTTTTTTGTGTGTGAATTATTTATATAGTAAAGATCTTAACACCGCCACTGGCTGGGAATATGGTCCCCAGGCAATCCGCCTTTTAATGTTGGTTCATTTTTGGAGATGGGAGGAACACAGGGAAGTTTTAAATTCGAATGTAAGCGGACCTATTGATTTTTCTCTCGAGAACTCTTCGATTGCTTCTAAGTTTAGAAAGTCCGTCCCTCTCTGGATCCTTGATGAGTGTCCACGTGTGTCCTGCGCGCTGCTGTCAAGTTCATCTCCCCAACTCAGGGCTCTCCTGCTCAGAGTCTCCTTGGAGCCTTTAGGATAAAGTCCACACTCGTTCACTTGACCCCTAGGCTTTTCATGATTCGTCCCCAGCCCGCCCCTCTGGCCTTTTCCTCGCTGTCCCCAAACCAGCTGAGCTCCCCAGGCGACGGGTCTACTTCTCTCTCCATGTGCCCTGCTTGCCCCCCTTCCACGCCTTTGCTCCCGACGTGCCCTCCGCATAGGATGCCCAGCCTCCACTGCTTTCTTCTCTTTCTTCATTTCTATATATGTACGTCGTGTCCTTTCTTCAAGCCTCCTTTCTTCAAAGGGCCCCGCCTTCCCCTTCCTCCCAAGAGAGCAAAGGCTGGAGGGGTCAGAACATGAGCTTTGGAGCCAGACAAGCCTGGGTTAACATCCTAAACCCGTGGCGTGGTTTCTGTTGCCAAGTTATTTAACCCTTCCAAGTCTCAGTCCCCTCATCTTTTTTTGTTTTGTTTTTAAATATAGTTTTATTGATTTCAGAGAGGAAGGGAGAGGGAGACAGAAACATCAGTGATGAGAGAGAATCCTTGGTCAGCTGCCTCCTGCACGCCCCCCACTGGGGATTGAGCCCACAACCCGGGCTTGTGCCCTGACTGGGAATCGAACCGTGACCACCTGATTCACAGGTTGACACTCAACCCCTGAGCCACGCCGGCCGGGCTCAGGTCCCTCATCTTTAATATGGAGACAGACGGCAAAGAAGGACCACAGTGGGTGGCTGCGAGGGTGAACTGAGTCTGGTATCAAATGCCAGTCACCCAGCGTGGTCCCAGCCCCACCCCACGCTCTGCCGGTTTGGAAGGCCCCCCCCAGGGGTCTGTGGGGGGGGGGGGGGGGCATGTCCTACCTCCCTCTCTAGCCACACCTACTCCTGGGGGTCTGGCCGGGCCTGGAATTCCATAGGAGCTGAGTTTTCTGCTTGGGAGCTGGGAGTGGGCCAACAGGTTCCACCCGAGGGATCCGGCCCAGGCCCGCAGCCGCCTTGGTGGGACGCCCGCAGCCCCTGGGCCCAAAGGCCTCTCCTGTCTCCTTTCTGCATTGAGCTCTAAAGGTTTTGTCACTGGGAGACATTTCCGTCTGCCAAGGGGTCCACCGGCACCCCCGGCGCCTGACGATCAGCGCCCACAGATGTGGGTGGTCCTCCAGTTTTACACCCCCCAGCCTTGGGGAGTCAGGGGCTCCGGGGGCCTGGCGGCGGTGGTGGCAGAGACGTGGGAGCTCCGCCACGCGTCCTGGCTCTCAGGGCCTCCGCCCTCGTCCGAGCCGGTCAGGGCTGGCGGGGAGCCCAGGGTCTGTGTGTTCTCTCTGTGACCCCGAGCACCGAGCACCGCACTTGAGCAGCGGTCATTTGGGGAAGAGCAGGGATGACGACAATTCACTGGCTGGGGGGCGGGGGCGGGGGGGGCGGGGTGGGGTGTCTGGGCTGGGAGTCAGAGTGGGGACGGTCTGGACGGGAGAAGAGCAAGCTTATGATCAGGAGCCTGCACCCCAGCCCAGCTCTGCCCCCACCTGGGAGAATGCCTGTCCCCTCTGCACCCCAGTTGCTCAATCTGTAAAGAAAAAAAAAGGGGGGGGGACATAGAACAATCCTTATCGTGGGAGCTTAATGTTTTCAAAGTGCTGTCCTGGGCCGGGCCCCTCCTGGAGCCCAGCCCGTCCCTGGGGCCTGACCTCACCAGGGTGGCCCTATCGACCATCTGATACCATTCGGCTGCCTCCCCCTCCGTCCTGTCCTTCCTCCTGCCGCGCTGAGCCGGAGGGCAGTGTGCTGGACAGGCCAGGAGGGGAGCCTCCAGCCCCCATTTGACTTCGAGCCTCTTCCCCTCTCCCTGGAGCCGCATCCTCTCCTCCGCCTTCTTGAAATCTGAGCCCAGGGACCCAGGCAGGACTCTCCTCGCCAAACATTCCATCCAGTTGTCCAAACACTCACAGCTGGCGGAGGGAGGGCGCCAGCGCCAGGCTCCCAGCCCGTGGGCCCACGGAAGCGGTGGAGGCCTCACAGGGAGGGGCAGCCCTGGCTGCCCTGAGGGGTGCACTGCCTGAGACCCCCTCCCGAGGCCCGGTCCCCGGGGGGAGATCAGGGCTGCTGGGCCTGCCCGTGTGCACCGCTGGCTCCCGGCTGAGCAGGGAGGAGGCTGAGCAGCCTGTGAGCCGCCCCTCGTGACTCGGCTCCTGGGGCAGGAGGGGGGAAGGGCGCTGAGAGAGCATCCAGAGCATCCCCGAGGTGACTTTGGCTGCAGCTGTGATTGGCAGCAGTTTCAGAGCTGCTGCCTCTAGCCTCCGCCTCACCAGTGACAGGGACAAGTCTCCAGCTTCTTCACCTGCCACAGGAAGGGGTGTGGCCTCTCTGGCTGGGATTCTCCTAAGGAGTCCCAGCCCCAGACCAGACCCGCTCAGCGCCCCACCTGCCCCAGCTGTGCCACATATCCACTTTCTACACGCTCCCCAAAGCAACTGACTCAGTTTCCCCCCGCCCCCAAGGCTGGAGCCTGGCAGGGAGGGACCACCTCGCACATACTGTGCCACCAGCCCCTTCCCCTCCTGCCATGTGGGGTGACGGGGAGACCCCCCTTTTCACACATCCTGTTTTCCATTAATTGTTTCCAGGTGGGCCCCGATGGCGCCCTGCAGAGGAAGGTGGGGGCACCGGAGAATTTCGCAGGGGATCAGCGCGGAGCAAAAACAGGAAGGGGGTGGGAGCCGGCCGCGGAAAGTTCTCCGCCAGGAAAGGGAGGCCACATCTGGTTTGCATTAGGCTGAGAGCTGCGAGCCTGACGGCCGAGTGGGAGATACTGTTATCCGCGGCGGGCGGCGGGCGGGCGTGACTGCTAGCCGGCCGGGCAGCCCCTCCCAGCGGGAACTCTGGCTGACAGGAAAGAGAGGGAAGCAGGGGCGCAGGGACCGGAAAGGTCGGTCTCTAACGTGGCAGCCACTTCACAGATCGGACCTTCTGAGTTGTTCGCCGTGTCACAGGGCAGAACTGTTCCCATTTTATAGATGAGGGAACTGAGTCCCGGGGAGGTTAGGTGACTTGCCCAAGGCCAGGCAGCCAGGGCGTGGCAGGACCAGGATTCCAGTTCAGACCGAAGGAGAGGGCGAAGCAAGCAGCCCCTCCTGCTGGACTGAGGCTGGCCGTGAGCCAGGGGAGGGGCCCCGAGGGCTGGCAATAAGCGTCCGCCAGCCTCGCTCGCCCTGGGGTGTCCCCAGCACCATGGGGCGCTCACCACGTGTCTGAGGGCTAGAGCCCCACCCCGCAGAGGAAGAAAGCAATCCACAGAGGAAGGCTCCCTGGAGGAGGGGGCATGAGCAGAAGAGAAATTTATCAGCCAGCGGGGTGGGCCGGGGTGCAAACTAGAGGAAGAGGGGTTAATATGAGGAAAGGGAGGTGGCAGGGCATATCTGAGCAGGAGCAGCTAGGGGGTGAGAGTCCGCGGTACAGTGGGGGAAACTGAGGCACGGAGAGCCTAATGTGTCCAGAGGTTCGTAGTCTGGGGGTGGAGCTGAGTCCGGCCTGACTCCAGGCCCGCGCCCCTGACCGCTTCACTGAGCTGTCCCTTCCTGTTGGTGGTTGAAGGTTTGAAGGGGAGGGGAGGCCAGGGGTTAGGGTTGGGAGGCAGGGGGCCTCTCAACGAATCCACACCGCCAGCGAG